>NC_041380.1:118130374-118197054 GCF_002162155.2 Triticum dicoccoides
GGCGTTCACAGGACTACCCGTGAGTGCAAAAATTTGCACCCCTACTTCCCTTGCTCCCTCTTCTTCCGCCATCGCTTCCCCGCTTCCTTATTGGGTGGTGTAGTCATACTCCTGTGCTTGAAATCCTCCTCGACATATATGATGCACCGCTCAAACCTATACATGCACAAGGGATGAGGGCAAGTTGAAGGAAATATGCCCTAGAGGCAATAATAAAGTTGTTATTTATATTTCCTTATATCATGATAAATGTTTATTATTCATGCTAGAATTGTATTAACTGAAAACTTGATACATGTGTGAATACATAGACAAAACAAAGTGTCCCTAGTATGCCTCTACTTGACTAGCTCGTTAATCAAAGATGGTTAAGTTTCCTGACCATTGACATGTGTTATCATTTGATGAACGGGATCACATCATTAGGAGAATGATGTGATGGACAAGACCCATCCGTTAGCTTAGCATATTGATCGTTAAGTTTTATTGCTATTGCTTTCTTCATGACTTGTACATATTCCTCTGACTATGAGATTATGCAACTCCCAAATACCGGAGGAACACCTTGTGTGCTATCAAAGGTCACAACATAGCTGGGTGATTATAAAGATGCTCTACCGGTGTCTCCGAAGGTGTTTGTTGGGTTGGCATAGATCAAGATTAGGATTTGTCACTCCGAGTATCGGAGAGGTATCTCTGGGCCCTCTTGGTAATGCACATCACTATAAGCCTTGCAAGCAATGTGATTAATGAGTTAGTTGTGGGATGATGCATTATGGAACGAGTAAAGAGACTTGCCGGTAACGAGATTGAACTAGGTATGAGGATACCGATGATCGAATCTCGGGAAAGTAACATACCGATGACAAAGGGAATAACTTATGTTGTTATTGCGGTTTGACCGATAAAGATCTTCGTAGAATATGTAGGAACCAATATGAGCATCTAGGTTACGCTATTGGTTATTGACTGGAGATGTGTCTCGGTCATGTCTACATAGTTCTCGAACCGTAGGGTCCGCAAGCTTAATGTTCGATGACAATTTGTATTATGAGTTATGTGTTTTTGGTGACCGAAGTTTGTTCGGAGTCCCGTATGAGATTACGGACATGACGAGGAGTCTTGAAATGGCCGAGAAGTAAAGATTGATATATTGGACGATGATATTCGGACACCGGAATGGTTTCGGAAAGGTTCGGGTATATTCCGGAGTACCGATGGGTTACCGGATCCCCCTGGCGAAGTATTGGGCCTACATGGGCCTTAGGGGAGAGAGAGGGGATCCCGCAAGGGGTGGCGTGCGCCTCCCTCCAAGGGAGTCTGAATAGGACAAGGAAGAGGGGGTGCGGCCCCCTTTCCCTCTCCCTATACCTCTCCTTCCTTTTCCCCTCCGATGAGAAAGGAAGGGGGGGGGGGCGAATCCTACTAGGAGTGGATTCCTAGTAGGACTCCCCCCTTGGCTCGCCCCCTTGGTGGCCGGCCTCCTCCTCCCCTCCTTTATATACGGAGGCAGGGGGGCACCCCATAGCACATCAATTGTTCTCTTAGCCGTGTGCGGTGCCCCCTCCACAGTTTACTCCTCCGGTCATAGCGTCGTAGTGCTTAGGCGAAGCCCTGCGCGGATCACATCACCATCACCGTCACCACTCCGTCGTGCTAACGAAAATCTCCTTAGACCCTCTGCTGGATCAAGAGTTCGAGGGACGCCATCAAGCTGAACGTGTGCTGAACTCGGAGGTGTCGTACAATCGGTACTAGATCGGTTGGATCTTGACAAGGTTCGACTACATCAACCGCATTAACCTAATGCTTCCGCTTTCGGTCTACGAGGGTACGTGGACACACTCTCCCCCTCTTGTTGCTATGCATCTCCTAGATAGTTCTTGCATGATCGTAGGATTTTTTTTGAAATTGCATGCTACGTTCCCCAACAGTGGCATCCGAGCCAGGTCTATGCGTAGATGATATGCACGAGTAGAACACAAAGAGTTGTGAGCGATAATAGTCATACTACTTACCACCAACGTCTTATTTTGAGTCGGCGATATTGTTGGATGAAGCGGCCCGGACCAACCTTACATGACCACGTTCATGAGACCGGTTCCACCGATAGACATGCAACATTTTGCATAAAGGTGGCTGGCGGGTGTCTGTTTCTCCAACTTTAGTTGAATCGAATTTGACCACGATCGACCCTTGTTGAAGGTTAAAACAACACACTTGACGAAAAATCATTGTGGTTTTGATGCGTAGGTAATAATGATTATTGCTAGAAGTCCGTAGCAGCCACGTAAAACTTGCGACAACAAAGTAGAGGACATCTAACTTGTTTTTGCAGGGCATGTTGTGATGTGATATGGTCAAGACATGATGTGATATAGTTTATTGTATGAGATGATCATGTCTTGTAAAAGTTATCTGCAACTAGCAGGAGCCTTATGGTTGTCCCTTTATTGTATGAAATGCAATCGCCATGTAATTGCTTTACTTTATCACTATGCGACGATGATAGTTGTAGAAGCAATAGTTGGCGAGACGGCAACGACGATACGATGGAGATCAAGGTGTCAAGACGGTGACAATGGAGATCATGACGGTGCTTTGGAGATGGAGATCAAAGGCACAAGATGATGATGGCCATATCATGTCACATATTTTGATTGCATGTGATGTTTATCTTTTATGCATCTTATTTTGCTTAGTACGGCGGTAGCATTATAAGATGATCCCTCACTAAATTTTAAGGTATAAGTGTTCTCCCTGAGTATGCACCGTTGCTACAGTTCATCGTGCCGAGACACCACGTGATGATCAGGTGTGTGAAAGCACAAGTGCTCCCTGGGTGGTTTTGGTAATTAATGTCAACATATCTCTTATTGGACTAACACTTTTACCTAGTATGTTTCAGATAAGTTCAACAATGGAGTGGCATGGACTAGAGGATGTGGAACCCTTTCAAGATGCTAAGGACAAATGATTGGCTCAAGCTTCAAGATCAAGACTCTACATTTTCTATTTTAGTGATCCAAGATCACATTGCGTCTATAGGAAAAGCCAATACTATCAAGAGGGGATGAGGTGTTGCTTAATGGCTTGCTTGCTCAAAGTGCTTAGTGATATGCTCCAAAACCCTCAACTACCTTCCCACATCCACATATGACCTAAACCAAAAGTCAAACTCGGCCCCACCGATTCTATCTATCCGGCGCCACCGAGTTTCAAATGTCATAGCCACTGCCACAAACCCTAGGCAAATCGGTCTCACCGAGATGGGATTGTAATCTCTCTGTTTCCCTTCGTAATGTTTCGGTCTTACCGAGATGAGCGATCGGTCCCACCGAGATTGCAATGTAAACTCTCTGTTTCCCTTTTGTAACATTTCGGTCTCACCGAGATGAGCGAATCGGTCCCACCGAGTTTACCTGACCAACTCTCTGGTTAGCTTATTACCAAAATCGGTCCCACCGAGTTTGTGTAATCGGTCACACCGAGATTACATTATGCCCTAACCCTAACCATATCGGTCCTACCGAGTTGCATCTCAGTCCCATCGAAAATCCTAACGGTCACTAGGTTTGCTGAATCGGTCCGACCGAGTTTAACCATTCGGTCCCACCGAGTTTGGCAAATTGTGTGTAACGGTTAGATTTTGTGTGGAGGCTATATATACCCCTCCACCCACTCTTCATTCGTGGAGAGAGCCATCAGAACATACCTACACTTCCAACACACATTTCCTGAGAGAGAACCACCTACACTTGTGTTGAGGTCAAGATATTCCATTCCAACCATATGAATCTTGATTTCTAGCCTTTCCCAAGTTGCTTTCCACTCAAATCTTCTTTCCACCAAATCCAAATCCTGTGAGAGAGTTGAGTGTTGGGGAGACTATCATTTGAAGCACAAGAGCAAGGAGTTCATCATCAACACACCATTTGTTACTTCTTGGAGAGTGGTGTCTCCTAGATTGGCTAGGTGTCACTTGGGAGCCTCCGACAAGATTGTGGAGTTGAACCGAGGAGTTTGTAAGGGCAAGGAGATCGCCTACTTCGTGAAGATCTACCGCTAGTGAGGCAAGTCCTTCGTGGGCGACGGCCGTGATGGAATAGACAAGGTTGCTTCTTTGTGGACCCTTCGTGGGTGGAGCCCTCCGTGGACTCACGCAACCGTTACCCTCTGTGGGTTGAAGTCTCCATCAACGTGGATGTACGATAGCACCACCTATCGGAACCACGACAAAAACATCCGTGTCTCTAATTGCGTTTGAAACTCCAAACCCTTCTCTTTACATTCTTGCCAGTTGCATGCTTTTACTTTCCGCTGCTCATATACTCATTGCATGCTTGCTTGATATGTATTGTGTTTGTTAAATTTGTGCTTAAACTCCACAAGAATATTAAAAACAGCAACTTTTGGCACTTAGTGTCTAATCACCCCCCTCTAGACACCTCTTCTCGATCCTTTCAATTGGTATCAGAGCTTTGGTCTCCATTGCCTTGGTTTAAACACCATTGGAGGAAGATGGATGTGTCTACTTTGGGGAGTCTTAGACATAGAGTGCCTATTCTTGATGGAGAGTATTTTCATGAGTGAAAAAATGAAATGCTTGAGATTTTCAATGAATATCATTTAAACAAGTACATTACTGGCCCTTGTGCACCTCATGTTGATCCTTTGCACCCTACCCTAGATGAATATATTGACATGATTCGCAATCTTAGAACTGTTGAGCTCATCATTAGAGGCTTGCCTAGAAACTTGATTAGATGTTTGCCTACTCTCAAGTGTGCCTACACCATATGGATATTTCTTGAGGAACGATTTCCAGATTATTCCTTGAAAAATTTAGACGAAATTCTCCATAAGTCTATTGCCTTGAGTAAGATGAACTCTAGTGATCCTAGCTTTGGTGATTGTCTATTTGAGCTTACCAATCTCATGCGTGCTAAAGGAAATGTTGGAATCATTAGCAATATCATATCTGAAGCTATTAGAATTCATAAAGGTAAACATTGTGATGATCATTTATCTAATGAATTACCCTCTCTAGGAATTGATCAATCACCAGATGATTTTGAACATGGATACTATGATGAAGATGATGATAGTGACTATGATCTTGACGATGCAATGAGGCATTTTGGTCTTATGGCAAATCTTCGCGGCTACATGGATGGAGGAAAGGAATGGGTCCTTGATAGTGGATGTACTGATCATATGACTGGAGATAAAGATTCCGTGAGCTTGCTGAAAATGACGGCCCTCAAAAATATGTCACTTTTGGTGATAATTCAAAGGGTAAGGTGGTTGGCCTTGGTAAGGTGACCATCTCACATGATAGCTCCATACAAAATGTCATGCTCGTTGAATCCCTTGGATACAATTTACTTTCAGTTTCTAGACTTGCAGATTTCGGTTTCAATGTCTTATTCACTGAAGTAGATTGCCAAGTTTTTCGTAGAGACAATCATAAAATGGTCTTTACCGGTATACGTAGAGGAGATCTTTACATTGTTGATTTCACTAAAAAGGCTCAACCTAGAACTTGCTTAATTACCAAATCTTCTAAAGGCTGGTTGTGGCATAGAAGACTAGGTCATGTTGGTATGCGAAATCTTGATAAGCTTATTAAAGGTGATCATATCCTTGGAATAAAAGATGTCATATTTGACAAGGATAGACTTTGTAGTGCTTGTCAAGCAGGGAAACAAGTTGGAGGAAGTCACCGCGCGAAGAACATCATGACCACAAGAAGACCACTCAAGCTACTTCACATGGATCTCTTTGGTCCAAATGCCTACAAGAGTCTCGGTGGTAACTCATTTGGTCTAGTCATAGTTGATGATTTTTCAAGATTTACGTGGGTGTTCTTTCTTGATGACAAATCGCAGGTCCAAAAGATCTTCAAAAACTTTGCTAGGAAGGCCCAAAATCAGTTTGACGTGAAGATCAAGAAGGTTCGGAGCGACAACGGAACAAAGTTCAAGAACACAAATGTGGACACCTTTCTTGACAAAGAAGGGATTTCACACGAGTTCTCGGCTACGTACACACCTCAACAAAATGGAGTTGTTGAAAGGAAGAACCGGACTCTTATCGAGATGGCAAGAACGATGCTTGATGAGTACAAAACGCCAAAGCACTTTTGGGCGGAAGCGGTTGAGACAGCTTGTCATGCAACAAATCGCTTGTATCTTCACAAGCTACTCGGCAAGACGGCATACGAGCTCCTCACCGGTAACAAACCCCAAGTTGGATACTTTCGAGTATTTGGCTCAAAGTGCTACATTCTTGATAAGCATCGTCGTTCTAAATCTGCTCCTAAATCTCATGAAGGTTTCCTACTTGGTTATGGCTCAAACTCTCACACTTACCGTGTCTACAACAATTTCACCCGAAAGGTTGAAGAGACGGTAGATGTGAAGTTTGATGAATCTAACAGCTCGCAAGTAGAGCAATTGCCAATTGATGTAGGAGACAAAGACCCTTCGGAAGCAATTCAAGACTTGTCCATTGGCAAGATTCGTCCAACGGTAGTGAAGGAGAGTACCTCGTCCGTCCAAGTGGAAGCTTCTACCTCACGACAAGGTGAACCAAGAGTTGATACGGAATCATCCACAAGTGGGACACGCCAAGATGAAGAAAACAAGGAAGCGCACCAAGATGAACATCAACAACCTCCTTCTCCACCACGACAAGAGAACGACAACGTCAACAATGAAGAAGGCCAAGAAGAAGCACAAGATGAAGAAGATGTTCCACCCCGACCCAAGCAAAAGCTTTCACGAGTTCGAGCAAGAATTGCTAAGGATCATCCCGTCGAGCACTACAATGATATCCAAACGGGAGAATCACTCGCTCTAAAACTCGTTTAGCTAACTTTTGTGAACATTACTCATTCATCTCTAGCATTGAACCTATGAAGGTTGAAGAAGCATTGGAGGATCCAGACTGGATAAATGCTATGCATGAAGAGCTACACAACTTTGAGAGAAATCAAGTGTGGACATTGGTCGAGAAGCCCGACAACAACCACAACATCATTGGTACCAAATGGGTATTTCGCAACAAGCAAGATGAAGATGGACAAGTGGTTCGCAACAAAGCACGTCTCGTCTCCCAAGGCTACACACAAGTTGAAGGTATGGACTACGATGAGACATATGCTCCCGTTGCTAGACTTGAGTCCATTCGCATCTTACTTGCTTATGCTAATCACCATGATATCACCTTGTACCAAATGGACATTAAAAGTGCTTTTCTAAATGGCAAAATCGAGGAGGAAGTTTATGTTAAGCAACCTCCCGGCTTCGTCAATCCTAAGAAAACTAATCATGTTTACAAACTTCACAAAGCCCTTTATGGTCTTAAACAAGCTCCTAGAGCATGGTATAAATGCTTGACCAAGTTCCTTATTGAAAAAGGCTTTGAAATTGGTAAAATTGATTCTACTCTTTTTACTAAAAGGGTTAATGGAGAACTATTTGTGTGCCAAATTTATGTTGATGATATCATATTTGGTTCAACTAACCCTCATTTTAGTGAGAAGTTTGGAAAGCTAATGTCGGAGAAGTTTGAGATGTCTATGATGAGTGAACTCAAATTCTTTCTCGGTTTGCAAATCAAGCAAACTAAGGAAGGTACCTTTGTCTCTCAAATGAAGTACACCAAGGACTTATTCAAGAAGTTCAATATGCAAGAATGCAAAGGTATGACTACACCCATGCCTACTAGTGGACATCTTTATTTGACCAAAGATGGTGAACCGGTTGATCAAAAGGTTTATCGCTCTATGATTGGTTCATTGTTATATCTATGTGCCTCTCGTCCCGATATTATGCTAAGTGTGTGCATGTGTGCACGATATCAAGCTGCTCCTAAAGAGTGTCATCTTAAGGCTGTGAAAAGGATAGTGAGATACCTAATCCATACACCAAATTTTGGCATTTGGTATCCTAAGAGGTCCTCTTTTGATCTTGTTGGCTACTCCGATTCAGGCTATGCGGGAGACAAGGTTGATAGAAAATCCACTTCGGGTACTTGTCAATTCCTTGGTAGATCTCTTGTGTCTTGGTCTTCCAAGAAACAAAACTCGGTATCCTTATCCACCGCCAAAGCGGAATACATTGCCACTGGTTCATGTTGTGCTCAATTACTTTGGATGACCCAAACTCTTAAAGATTACGGGATATATGTGAAACATGTTCCATTGCTATGTGACAATGAAAGTGCTATTAAGATTGCTCACAACCCCGTGCAACATTCTCGAACTAAGCATATTGAAGTTCGTCATCATTTCATTCAAGATCATGTTGCAAAAGGGGACATTAACCTTAAGCATGTTCGCACCGATAAGCAATTGGCGGATATATTCACTAAACCACTTGATGAGAAAGTGTTTTGCAGGTTGAGAGGTGAATTGAACATCATTGATGCTTCAAACTTGGAGTAGGAACTCCATTTGATACATGCGGGGCATGAGCCTATGACTAATCCTCGATATTTCTCTTATGATGCTATTCATATGTCTTGGATATATTTGTACCTTGCATGTTATCTAACCCGTGTAGGTACTTGGTTGAATCTAAATCTATGAGATTGCAACTCACTCACATCTTGAGCAATCTCTACATCACCAAGTCTCTACACAATGGTGGTTGAAGACAAGGAAGCACGAAACCATTCAAACATATCGTTTGGCAAATTCTATGTTGAGTCTCATGATTGTCATTTTGGATACACAAGTGCTCTTCCTTGCAAAGCTAACCCATGTAGGTAGATGAACTCAAACTCCAAGTGGTTCTCCGAACCCTTGATGAACTACATCAACCTTGAGCAACCCGCACAAGTTCAACCACATGAGCAAGATCAACACCACCACCCAAGGTATGTTATTCCATCTTAGAGAAGCTTTACTCCAAGTCATGAGTCAAAGCAACTCGACAAGATGTGAATACATCAAAAGGCTTAAACGAAAAATGGTAACCCCATTTTGAGCTTAAACGATGAGTATGACCTATGATCAAGTGCTCTCACTTGACTCCTAAGTCAATATACTCTAACATAGGTGACTTTGTCGCCGACCATCTCTAGATGAAGTTCTCGTGTGTCTCTTCGTGCTTTTGTCTCTTGCATATTTGTTTCCCCTTTCAAAAAAACTTCATATAGAACTTTTAGTTTCTTTTCTGTTCTTTTTTGTTCTGCATTTTATGCATCCAATTCATTGCAAATCTTTCAGTAAATTCCTTGCATATCCTTGTGAGATTTTACTTGTCTAGTGAGCTGAGGTGACAAGTGGTTTCGCCCTAATGAACTCGGTCACACCGGTTTGTTCTCTTCGGCCCAACTGAAATCTTTCGGTGCAACCGAAGCACACAACTCAGAGTCACCGATTCCACCACAGGAAAACCATCTTGCCAGTTATTCCTGATTTCTGTTTGCTCCAGCTCCACTCAATGATTCTTGTCCTCTACCAGCATCATATTAGACATGCTGCTTTTCTCTGTGACTCGAGGACCAACCCATTTGTATCACATGTCCAGAAGAGCCCTTCATGGAAATTGATGTCAAAGGGGGAGTGAGAGATCACATCAAAGCTTAATCCTTCCTATAGGGGGAGAAAGAGAGAATACTCAAGGGGAGAGAGTTTCTCAACTAGGAGAAAGTAATATCATCAAAGACCCCAGATGCTTGGTGTTCAAGAGGAGAGATGTCACATGTGTTTAAGAGGGGAAAGACATGTTTGGTTGCTTGCTTTAGCTCAAGCTCTGTTGTTTATTTTTTTGTTGCTCTGATTTTCTGTTCCCTATCTTCTCCCAATATCCCATGCAGATTCAGGGGGAGCAAGACATCTAAGGGAAGGAAATCTCTGATTTTATTGCATATCTTTACCTTTGGGGACATGTCTATATCCAATGTGGTACTTAGTACTCACTCTACATGTCATCCCAGTCTTGGTTCTCTTGTGGTTTCTCTTGCTTGCTCTGGTCAGTAGGTGTATCTGTGTTATTTAACCTTGTTTGCGCAGGTTCATCCCATCCTAAGCCAACTCAAGACCACAAGGTAAGTATATGCATCACAGTCATGTGAATGAGAAATTCTTGCTGATGTACATACTGTTTGCAAGAAGGACTCATGAGCATGAAGGTACATTTCTCACATTCACATCATTTGCTCTGATGCATATAGCCAAGATACATGTAACACATTGCTTACTCTGTCATGTTTACGTATTCACATGCTCCTATATTCAATATTCACATGATTGCATACATGTAGGGGGAGCCTATGCATGTTACATGTCTTTCCAAAGCTTTAATTGCTATTCTCTATATCTTTATCTAAAGCTTTGATGTATGTTGTCATCAATTACCAAAAAGGGGGAGATTGAAAGCACAAGTGCTCCCTGGGTGGTTTTGGTAATTAATGTCAACATATCTCTTGTTGGACTAACACTTTTACCTAGTATGTTTCAGATAAGTTCAACAATGGAGTGGCATGGACTAGAGGATGTGGAACCCTTTCAAGATGCTAAGGACAAAGGATTGGCTCAAGCTTCAAGATCAAGACTCTACATTTTCTATTTTAGTGATCCAATATCACATTGAGTCTATAGGAAAAGCCAGTACTATCAAGAGGGGATGAGGTGTTGCTTAATGGCTTGCTTGCTCAAAGTGCTTAGTGATATGCTCCAAAACCCTCAACTACCTTCCCACATCCACATATGACCTAAACCAAAAGTCAAACTCAGCCCCACCGATTCTATCTATCCGGCGCCACCAAGTTTCTAATGTCATAGCCACTACCACAAACCCTAGGGAAATCGGTCTCACCGATAGGGATCTCGGTCTCACCGAGATGGGATTGTAATCTCTCTGTTTCCCTTCGTAACGTTTCGGTCTTACCGAGATGAGCGATCGGTCCCACCGAGATTGCAATGTAAACTCTCTGTTTCCCTTTTGTAACATTTCGGTCTCACCGAGATGAGCGAATCGGTCCCACCGAGTTTACCTGACCAACTCTTTGGTTAGCTTATTACCAAAATCGGTCCCACCGAGTTTGTGTAACCGGTCACACCGAGATTACGTTATGCCCTAACCCTAACCATATCAGTCCTACCGAGTTGCATCTTAGTCCCACCGAAAATCCTAACGGTCACTAGGTTTGCTGAATCGGCCCGACCGAGTTTAACCATTCGGTCCCATCGAGTTTGGCAAATTGTGTGTAACGGTTAGATTTTGTGTGGAGGCTATATATACCCCTCCACCCACTCTTCATTCGTGGAGAGAGCCATCAGAACATACCTACACTTCCAATACACATTTTCTGAGAGAGAACCACCTAGACTTGTGTTGAGGTCAAGATATTCCATTCCAACCATATGAATCTTGATCTCTAGCCTTTCCCAAGTTGCTTTCCACTCAAATCTTCTTTCCACCAAATCCAAATCCTGTGAGAGAGAGTTGAGTGTTGGGGAGACTATCATTTGAAGCACAAGAGCAAGGAGTTCATCATCAACACACCATTTGTTACTTCTTAGAGAGTGGTGTCTCCTAGATTGGCTAGGTGTCACTTGGGAGCCTCCGACAAGATTGTGGAGTTGAACCAAGGAGTTTGTAAGGGCAAGGAGATCGCCTACTTTGTGAAGATCTACCGCTAGTGAGGCAAGTCCTTCGTGGGCGACGGCCGTGATGGAATAGACAAGGTTGCTTCTTCTTGGACCCTTCGTGGGTGGAGCCCTCCATGGACTCGCGCAACCGTTACCCTCCGTGGGTTGAAGTCTCCATCAACGTGGATGTACGATAGCACCACCTATCGGAACCACGACAAAAACATCCGTGTCTCCAATTGCGTTTGAATACTCCAAACCCTTCTCTTTACATTCTTGCAAGTTGCATGCTTTACTTTCCGCTGCTCATATACTCATTGCATGCTTGCTTGATATGTATTGTGTTTGTTAAACTTGTGCTTAAACTCCACTTAAACTTAAGAATATTAAAAACTGTAACTTTTGGCACTTAGTGTCTAATCACCCCCCTCTAGACACCTCTTCTCGATCCTTTCAGTGTGATAAGCTCTACGTTCACATACAACGGGTGTAAGACAGTTTTGCACGTGCAGAATACTCGGGTTAAACCTGACGAGCCTAGCATATGCAGATATGGCCTCAGAACACTGAGATCGAAAGGTCGAATGTGAATCATATAGTAGATATGATCAACATAGAGATGTTCACCATTGAAAACTACTCCATCTCACGTGATGATCGGACATGGTTTAGTTGATATGGATCACATGATCATTTAGATGACTAGAGGGATGTCTATCTAAGTGGGAGTTCTTAAGTAATATAATTAATTGAACTTAAATTTATCATGAACTTAGTCCTGATAGTTTTTGCATATCTATGTTGTTGTAGATCAATGGCCCGTGCTACCATTCCCTTGAATTTTAATGCGTTCCTAGAGAAAGCTAAGTTGAAATATGATGGTAGCAACTACAGGGACTGGGTCCATAACTTGAGGATTATCCTCATTGCTGCATAGAAGAATTACGTCCTGGAAGCACTACTAAGTGCAATACCCGCTGTAGGAGCAACTCCGGACGTTATGAACGTCTGGCAGACTAAAGCTGATGACTACTCGATAGTTCAGTGTGCCATGCTTTATGGCTTAGAATCGGGACTTCAAAGACGTTTTGAACGTCATGGAGCATATGAGATGTTCCAAGAGTTGAAGTTAATATTTCAAACAAATGCCCGAGTTGAGAGATATGAAGTCTACAACAAGTTCTATTGCCGCAAGATGGAGGAGAACAGTTCTATCAGTGAACACATACTCAGAATGTCTGGGTACCATAACCACTTGACTCAGCTGGGAGTTAATCTTCCTGATGATAGTGCCATTGATAGTGTTCTTCAATCACGGCCACCAAGCTATAAAGGCTTCATGATGAACTATAACATGCAAGGGATGGAAAAGACAATTCCCGAGCTCTTCGCAATGCTAAAGGCTGCGGAGGTAGAAATCAAGAAGGAGCATCAATTGTTGATGGTTAAAAAGACCACTAGTTTCAAGAAAAAAAGGCCAAAGGGAAGAAGGGGAACTTCAAGAAGAATAGCAAGCAAGTTGCTGCTCCCGGTAAGAAGCCCAAGTCTGGACCTAAGCCTGAAACTGAGTGCTTCTACTGCAAAGGGACTGGTCACTCGAAGCGGAACTGCCCCAAGTATTTGGAGGATAAGAAGGATGGCAAAGTGAAAGGTATATTTGATATACATGTTATTCATATGTATCTTACTAATGCTCGTAGTAGTGCCTGAGTATTGGATACTGGTTCTGTTGCTCATATTTGCAACTCGAAACAGGGGCTGCGGATTAAACGAAGATTGACTAAGGATGAGGTGACGATGCGCGTCGGAAATGGTTCCAAAGTCGATGTGATCGCCGTCGGCATGCTACCTCTATATCTACCTTCAGGATTAATTTTAGACCCGAATAATTGTTATTTGGTGCTAGCGTTGAGCATGAACATTATATCTGGATCTTGTTTGATGCGAGACGGATATTCATTTAAATCAAAGAATAATGGTTGTTCTATTTATATGAGTAATATCTTTTATGGTCATGCACCCTTGATGAGTGGTCTATTTTTATTGAATCTCGATCGTAGTGATACACATCTATAATACTTAAATAGTTCATCCCCACTATCTTATTTCTCTTGAGAATGCAGGCTATCCACGTCACTAATCAACATGCAACCATTCATCTCACTCCACCTCATCAGTGTAGCCACATCATCAATTCCAAATGCCCTTCATATTCCTTTTTTTTCCGAGAAAATACCCTTCATATTCCTATGATTGCCTGTCCGAGCCCGAGCCAGTTGTAGTAATCGTACGTGGGCTGTACATTACGTGGGTTGTGTTCTCATTGTTGGTAGGAGCCCATGAGGAAAGAATCAATAGATCATGTTCATATTTCGTAGTACGTTCCAATCTGCTGCCCTACCTAATCGCTCGCCAATGCTCCACCAGCCTACCGCCGCCAAAGCCGCCATGACCGACGCATCCAGCTAGTCCAACGACCATCCGCCGCCACTATGTTGTTCCTTGGATAGTCTCCATCGCAACCAATGCTCTCTCCGGCCGGTTTCCGTCATGGCCGACGGTCTCTCTCTCGGCTCGCCGTCGCCATGGCCACGGGTTCGCATTAACTCGCTTATTTGGTTGACCTTCCCGCTACCACTTTATTGTTGCCGCTATCCCTTCCGCTTCCACATTGTATGCTCTCCCGGCCACAAATGCCCATGAAACGGGGAGAAAACACAACATTCACATTCACTAATTTCAGGGCATCTTTTCCCCTTCGATGCTCAACACATCCATGTGTATATATGTTCAATCCCCCTCTGTTCCCCTGTCCATCCATCCACGTCTGTATCATGACTCCTGCCGCACCAGTTCACTGCCACCCAACCACGGTTCCTGCAATTGCGCGTTGCCTCCTCCTAATTGTAGGCACGCCAGCACTCTTGCTGTCCTTACAGCGATGGCGCTCGGTCGTATCCATTGCATCATTTTCATTGAAGGAGAGATCGATGCCCTCAATCATCATGTATTCATCTAGGTTGCAGCTACAGGACGAACCCCATGGATATTGCCCCTTTCTCATCCCTCCACCATGGCACCAGGGATGTTTATTCTCCACCCAATACCGACCTATGTGCAGGGCAGATGAATTCTTCATATGTTGTCTTTTGTGACATTATATTCCATGTGCATGCTACGCTGCAGATCGGCCAAAAAGATAAAACTCTCGGCCCTCCTTAAACTGTACTTCAACAGGCTGCCCCTGTGGATAAGTTCGCTCTGTTCTCTGTACGCGGTGATGTGATGGATGCGTGTGTGGAGTTGATCAATGGGTTCATGTTCCTGATCGATGCAATATCTGCAAACTGATGTGGCTCTACTACCTTCGCATATCTACCCAATGTTGCAAGGAGGCGAGAGTACAAGGCGGAGGCACACGGCAACATGCCTTTCTCACGCCCCCTCTTTAACACATAAAACTCTGGCAACCACGAGTATCCCTTCGGTAAATTATTTGCTCGCCTAAGAATGAGGACATTATTAGATTGGGATTTCATCATACATGCTTATGATTTCTTCTTTGCCATGCGAGCGCGAAGCCCGCATGGATGGTGGAGCCTGCGAGGGAGTCAACGAGATAGCAAACCACACACAGTCTGCATCGAAAACTGCTTGGACGAGGCGTCCTCTTTCGGTGAAGATGCCGAAGCGATTCTCTTGGGGTTAATCCCCAGCTGATAAGGGGATTAGCCTTTTTATATGTAGCTGGACGAAAATATGCTTTTAAATCTTTTTAGGTTAAGAGAATTGTACCGTAAATACCAATTGATGTGTTTAGTTGTACAATTTTATTTTATCCAATCTTGCCGGAGGCCTGTTAGATGATTGAAGAGATGACTCAACCACCAAACAAATTTCTTAGGAAATATACTAAGAATTAGTAGTACCTTCCCAAGAATATTATTGAGTTATCTATTATTGTTTACTAGAGTTTCAATCTGCCTAATATGTTATTGCAATTCTCAGAACTTTAAACAGTCTTTGCTCTCTAAGCATGTCCCTGGGATGAATGGAGAATTTTAAAATACCTATATTAAAGTTTCTTCATTGCACATTTTCCCTTTTTTGCATATGTGCTTCTATACTACTAATCAGCAAAGTGCATTGGACTTTACCCCAAGGCACCACCTATAATTCATGAAACATACATATACTGCTGAAATTGCAAAGTTGAGAATACTATGAAACAACCACAACCGTATGATTATCCAGTTGTAACTGCTGCCATCAATTTTACCGACATGGTCGATTGTAAAAGCACAACATTATCGAAATCAACTTTAGAAAAGAATGGATCTGGTCTAACTCTCTAACATGTTTTTACAATTATACTACCAGTGTTCACGCAAACATTCTGAATTATATGTAATCACTTATCCATGTTTTGTCTTTGACGTTGATTGCTAATGAATTCCCGCAGCAACGCGCGGGGAATTATCTAGTATTCATAATATTGAAGCCAAAAGATGCAAAGTTAATAATGATGGTGCAACTTATTTGTGGCACTACCGTTTAGGTCATATTGGTGTAAAGCGCATGAAGAAACTCCATGCTGATGGGCTTTTGGAATCACTTGATTATGAATCACTTGATGCTTGCGAACCATGCCTCATGGGCAAGATGACTAAGACTCTGTTCTCCGTAACAATGGAGCGAGCCACTGACTTATTGGAAATAATACATACTGATGTATGCGGTCCGATGAGTGTTGAGGCTCCCTGCTGGTATCGTTATTTTCTGACCTTCACAGATGATTTGAGCAGATATGGGTATATCTACTTAATGAAACACAAGTCTGAAACATATGAAAAGTTCAAAGAATTTCAGAGTGAAGTGGAAAATCATCGTAACAAGAAAATAAAGTTTCTATGATCTGACCGCGGAGGCGAATATTTGAGTTACGAGTTTGGTCTTCATTTGAAACAATGTGGAATAGTTTCGCAACTCACGCCACCTGGAACACCACAGCGTAATGGTGTGTCCGAACGTCGTAACCATACTTTACTAGATATGGTGCGATCTATGATGTCTCTTACCGATTTACCACTATCGTTTTTGGGGTTATGCTTTAGAGACGGCTACATTCACGTTAAATAGGGCACCATCTAAATCTGTTGAGATGACACCATATTAACTGTGGTTTGGCAAGAAACCTAAGTTGTCGTTTCTTAAAGTTTGGGGCTGTGATGCTTATGTGAAAAAGCTTCAACCTGATAAGCTTGAACCCAAATCAGTGAAATGCGTCTTCATAGGATACCCAAAGGAAACTATTGGGTACACCTTCTATCACAGATCCGAAGGCAAGATATCCGTTGCTAAGAATGGATCCTTTCTAGAGAAGGAGTTTCTCTCGAAAGAAGTGAGTGGGAGGAAAGTAGAACTTGATGAGGTAATTGTACCTTCTCCCGAATTGGAAAGTAGTTCATCACAGAAATCAGTCCCAGTGATGCCTACACCAATTAGTGAGGAAGTTAATGATGATGATCATGAAACTTCAGATCAAGTTACTACCGAACCTCGTAGGTTAACCAGAGTAAATTCCGCACCAGAGTGGTACGGTAACCCTGTTCTGAAAGTCATGTTACTAGACCATGACGAACCTACGAACTATGAGGAAGCGATGATGAGCCCAGATTCCACAAAATGGCTTGAGGCCATGAAATCTGAGATGGTATCCATGTATATGAGAACAAAGTGTGGACTTTGGTTGACTTGCTCGATGATCAGCAAGCCATAGAGAATAAATGGATCTTCAAGAAGAAGACTAACGCTGACGGTAATGTTACTGTCTACAAAGCTCGACTTGTTGCGAAAGGTTTTTGACAAGTCCAAGGAGTTGACTACGATGAGACTTTCTCACCTATAGCGATGCTTAAGTCTGTCCGAATCATGTTAGCAATTGCCGCATTTTATGATTATGAAATTTAGCAAATGGATGCCAAAACCGCATTCCTTAATGGATTTCTTAAAGAAGAGTTGTATATGATGCAACCAGAAGGTTTTGTTGATCCTAAAGGTGCTAACAAAGTGTCCAAGCTCCAGCGATCCATTTATGGACTGGTGCAAGCATCTCGGAGTTGGAATATACACTTTGATAGTGTGATCAAAGCATATGGTTTTATACAGATTTTTGGAGAAGCCTGTATTTACAAGAAAGTGAGTGGGAGCTCTGTAGCAATTCTAATATTATATGTGGATGACATATTGTTGATTGGAAATAATACATAATTTCTGGATAGCATAGAAGGATACTTGAATAAGAATTTTTCAATGAAAGACCTCGGTGAAGCAGCTTATATATTGGGCATCAAGATCTATAGAGATAGATCAAGACGCTTAATTGGACTTTCACAAATCACATACCTTGATAAAGTTTTGAAGAAGTTCAAAATGGATCAAGCAAAGAAAGGGTTCTTGCCTGTGTTACAAGGTGTGAAGTTGAGTCAGACACAATGCCCGACCATTGCAGAAGATAGAGAGAAAATGAAAGTCATTCCCTATGCTTTAGCCATAGGTTCTATCATGTATGCAATCTTGTGTACCAGACCTGATGTGTGCCTTGCTATTAGTCTAGCAGGGAGGTACCAAAGTAATCCAGGTGTGAATCACTGGACAGCGGTCAAGAACATCCTGAAATACCTGAAAAGGACTAAGGATATGTTTCTCGTTTATGGAGGTGACAAAGAGCTCGTCGTAAAAGGTTACGTCGATGCATGCTTTGACACTGATCCGGATGACTGTAAGTGACAAACCGGATATGTATTTTTATTTTATGGTGAAGCTGTCAGTTGGTGCAGTTCCAAGTAGAGCATCGTGGCGGGATCTACGTGTGAAGCGGAGTACATAGCTGCTTTGGAAGCAGCAAATGAAGGAGTCTGGATAAAGGAGTTCATATCCGATCTAGGTGTAATACCTAGTGCATCGGGTCCAATGAAAATCTTTTGTGACAATACTGGAGCAATTGCCTTAGCAAAAGAATCCAAATTTCAAAAGAGAACCAAACACATCAACAGACGCTTCAATTCCATCCGCGATCAAGTCAAGCAGGGAGACATGGAGATTTGCAAAATACATACCGATCTCAATGTTGCAGGCCCGTTGAGAAAGCCTCTTCCACAAGCAAAACATGATCAACACCAAGACTCCAAGGGTGTTAGAATCATTACAATGTAATCTAGATTACTGACTCTAGTGCAAGTGGGAGACTGAAGGAAATATGCCCTAGAGGCAATAATAAAGTTGTTTTTTGTATTTTCTTATATCATGATAAATGTTTATTATTCATGCTAGAATTGTATTAACTGGAAACTTGACACATGTGTGAATACATAGACAAAACAAAGTGTCCCTAGTATGCTTCTACTTGACTATCTCGTTAATCAAAGATGGTTAAGTTTCCTGACCATTGACATGTGTTGTCATTTGATGAACGGGATCACATTATTAGGAGAATGATGTGATGGACAAGACCCATCCGTTAGCTTAGCATATTGATCATTAAGTTTTATTGCTATTTCTTTCTTCATGACTTATACATATTCCTATGACTATGAGATTATGCAACTCCCGAATACCGGAGGAACACCTTGTGTGCTATGAAATGTCACAACGTAACTGGGTGATTATAAAGATGATGTACATGTGTCTCCGGAGGTGTTTATTGGGTTGACATAGATCAAGATTAGGATTTGTCACTCCGAGTATCGGAGAGGTATCTCTAGGCCCTCTCGGTAATGCACATCACTATAAGCCTTGCAAGCAATGTGACTAATGAGTTAGTTGCGGGATGATGCATTACAGAACGAGTAAAGAGACTTGCCGGTAACGAGATTGAACTAGGTATGAGGATACCGACGATCGAATCTCGGTCAAGTAACATACCGATGACAAAGGTAATAACGTATGTTGTTATTGCGGTTAGGAACCAATATGAGCATCCAAGTTCCGCTATTGGTTATTGACCGAAGATGTGTCTCGGTCATGTCTACATAGTTCTCGAACCCGTAGGGTCCGCACGCTTAACGTTCGATGACGATATGTATTATGAGTTATGTGTTTTTGGTGACCGAAGTTTGTTAGGAGTCCTGGATGAGATTACGGACATGACGAGGAGTGTCGAAATGGTCGAGAAGTAAAGATTGATATATTGGACGATGATATTCGGACACCAGAATGGTTTCGGAAAGGTTCGGGTATATTTCATAGTACCGAGGGGTTACCGGAACCCCCCGGGGAAGTATTGGGCCTACATGGGCCTTAGGGGAGAGAGAGGGGAGCCCACAAGGGGTGGCGCGTGCCCCCTCCAAGGGAGTCCAAATAGGACAAGGAGGAGGGGGCGCGGCCCCCTCTCCCTCTCCCTCTCCCTCTCCTTCCTTTTCCCCTCCAATGAGAAAGGAAGGGGGGGCCAATCCTACTAGGAGTGGATTCCTAGTAAGACTCCCCCCTTGGCGCGCCCCCTTGGTGGCCGGCCTCCTCCTCACCTCCTTTATATACGGGGGCAGGGGGCACCCCATAGCACATCAATTGTTCTCTTAGCCGTGTGCGGTGCCCCCCTCCACAGTTTACTCCTCTGGTCATAGCGTCGTAGTGCTTAGGCGAAGCCCTGCGCGGATCACATCACCATCACAGCCACCACGCCATCGTGTTGATGAAACTCTCCCTCGACCCTCTGCTGGATCAAGAGTTCGAGGGACATCATCGAGCTGAACGTGTGCTGAACTCGGAGATGCCATACGTTCGGTACTAGATCGGTTGGATCATGAAGATGTTCGACTACATCAACCACGTTAACCTAATGCTTCCGCTTTCGGTCTATGAGGGTACGTGGACACACTCTCCCCCTCTCGTTGCAATGCATCTCCTAGATAGATCTTGTGTGATCGTAGGATTTTTTTGAAATTGCATGCTACGTTCCTTAACACTAGCTATATACCATCTTTGACAGTGCCGAGTAAACACGCGTAAACAAGAAGATTCACATTTATGTGTATGGAGTATATGTTGTATGTCTTTCTTGATGATGGGAACTACACATGGTGATGTCCATGGGATGTTCTGTATCACGTGCTAAGATGAATCAAACAGAGTTGCATGCTCTGGATGAAGGGGCGGTGATTGAACCCTCACAGACTGATAAGCATATCTGGCCATCCTTATGGAAGCTCAAGGTAACTCCTACAATATGTGTGTTTTGATGGCGTGCGATGGAAGGATTCTTCCAGATGGATGCACTCTAAAACACCATCAAATACAACCTTTAAGCATATACTGAAGGAAATATGCCCTAGAGGCAATAATAAAGTTGTTATTTATATTTCCTTATATCATGATACATGTTTATTATTCAGGCTGGAATTGTATTAACCAGAAACTTAGTACATGTTTGAACACATAGACAAGCAGAGTGTCCCTAGTATGCCTCTACTTGACTAGCTCATTAATCAAAGATGGTTAAGTTTCCTAGCCATAGACATGTGTCGTCATTTGATGAATGGGATCACATCATTAGAGAATGATGTGATGGACAAGACCCATCTGTTAGCTTAGCACTATGATCGTTTAGTTTATTGCTATTGCTTTCTTCATGACTTATACATCTTCCTATGACTATGAGATTATGCAACTCCCGAATACCGGAGGAACACTTAGTGTGCTATCAAACGTCACAACATAACTAGGTGATTATAAAGATGCTCTACGGGTGTCTCTGATGGTGTTTTTTGAGTTGGCATAGATCGAGATTAGGATTTTTCACTCCGATTGTTGGAGAGGTATCTCTGGGCCCTCTCGGTAATGCACATCACTATAAGCCTTGCAAGCAATGTGACTAATGATTTAGTTACGGGATGATGCATTACGTAACGAGTAAAGAGACTTGCCAGTAACGAGATTGAACTAGGTATGATGATACCGACGATCGAATCTCTGGCAAGCAACATACCGATGACAAAGGGAACAACGTATGTTGTTGTGCGGTATGACCGATAAAGATCTTCGTAGAGTATGTAGGAGCCAATATGAGTATCCAGGTTCCGCTATTGGTTCTTGACCGGAGATATGTCTCGGTCATGTCTACATAGTTCTCGAACCCATAGGGTCTGCACACTTAACGTTCGATGACGATTTGTATTATGAGTTATGTGATTTGATGACCGAAGTTTGTCCGGAGTCCCGGATGAGATCACGGACATGACGAGGAGTCTCGAAATGGCGAGACGTAAAGATCGATATATTGGAAGGCTATATTCGGACATCGGAAAGGTTCTGAGTGGTTCGGGTATTTTTCGGAGTACCGTAGAGTTATGGGAATTCGCTGGGGGAAGTATTGGGCCTTCATGGGCCTTAGTGGAAAGGAGAGAAGGGACACAAGGGGAGGCCACGCGTCCCCATGGGCTGGTCCGAACTGGACTAGGGAGGGGGTGGGTCCCCCTCTTTCCTTCTCCCTCTCCTCTCCTTCCTTCTCCTGCATGGACTAGGAAAGGGGGAAACCTACTCCTACTAGGAGTAGGAATCCCCCCTTTTGGGCACGCCCCTTGAGGCCGGCCCTCCTCCTCCCCTCCTTTTTATACGGGGGAGGGGGCACCCCATAGACACACAAGTTGATCTCTTAGCCGTGTGCGGTGCCCCCCTTCACAGATTTCCACCTCGGTCATATTGTCGTAGTGCTTAGGCGAAGCCCTACGTCCGTAACTTCATCATCACCGTCACCACGCCATTGTGCTGATGAAACTCTCCCTCGACCTCAGCTAGATCTAGAGTTCGATGGACGTCACCGAGCTGAACGTGTGTAGATCGCGGAAGTTCCGTGCGTTTGGTACTTGATCAGTTGAATCGCGAAGACGTTCGACTACATCAACCGCATTTCCGCTTCTGGTTTCGGTCTATGAGGGTACGTAGACATACTCTCCCCTCTCGTTGCTATGCATTTCCTAGATAGATCTTGTGTGATCGTAGGAATTTTTTTGAAATACTGCGTTCCCAAACAGTGGCATCCGAGCCAGGTCTATGCGTAGATGTTATATGCACGAGTTGAACACAATGGAGTTGTGGGCATGGGCATATAGATATTGCTTGCCGTCACTAGTTGTTTCTTGATTCGGCGGTATTGTTGGATGAAGCGGCCCGGACCGACATTACATGACCGCGTTCATGAGACTGGTTCTACCGACATGCTTTGCACACAGGTGGCTAGCGGGTGTCAGTTTCTCCAACTTTAGTTGAATCGGATTCAATGAAGAGGGTTCTTTCTAAAGATAAAAAAGCAATCACTATACCGTGTTGTGGTTTTTGATGCATAGGTAAGAACGGTTATTGCTAAGACCGTAGCAGCCACGTAAAACTTGCAACAACAAAGTAGAGGACGTCTAACTTGTTTTTGCAAGGCATGTTGTGATGTGATATGGTCAAGACGTGATTATATAAATTATTGTATGGGATGATCATGTTTTGTAACACAGTTATCGGCAACTGGCAGGAGCCATATGGTTGTTGCTTTATTGTATGAAATGCAATCGCCATGTAATTGCTTTACTTTATCCCTAAGCGGTAGCGATAGTCGTAGATGCAATAGTTGGCGAGACGACAACGATGCTACGATGGAGATCAAGGTGTCAAGCCGGTGACGATGGTGATCATGACGGAGCTTTGGAGATGGAGATCAAAGGCACAAGATGATGATGGTCATTGCTACCTGTTGAGCATGCGTTGGTTTTCCCTTGAATAGGAAAGGGTGATGCAGCAAAGTAGCATAAGTATTTCCCTCAGTTTTTGGGAACCAAGGTATCAATCTAGTAGGAGACGACACGCAAGTCGCCTAGTACCTGCACAAACAAACAAGAACCTCGCAACCAACACGATAAATGGGTTGTCAATCCCTTCACGGGCACTTAGGAAAGTGAGATTTGATAGAGATAATAAGATAAATATTTTTGGTATTTTGTTGTATAGATTGAAAAGTAAAGATTGCAAAATAAATGACGACAGAAATAGCTAGTTGACGAGAAAAATAATATGATGTAAAGTAGACCCAGGGGCCATAGGTTTCACTAGTGGCGTCTCTCAAGATAGCATATATTACGGTGAGTGAACAAATTACTGCTGAGGAATTGATAGAAAAGCGCATAATTATGATGATATCTAGGCATGATCATGAACATAGGCATCACGTCCGTGTCAAGTAGACTGAAATGAGATTCGTTCTCCTACCCATTTCTAAGTTAAGCAAGAGATAACTCATAATTTGATATGCACTCGCACTCTCATCTGCGAAAATGCAACATCCGGCGTACTCATTGGCTTTGACCTCAGATTCATTACTTGCTAGAGAAGTAGTTTACATAACTATCACAGCTCCTTCGATATGTTAAGGGAGAGAGGGGAGAGTCATTCCAGAGTTGGGTGGGAATCGTTGATAGAGATTTGGATTTTCCCTAAGGTACGATAGCGTCTGAACTACTGATAGAGCTGCTAATGGATTTCATGTCCCTCTTGATCTCCATTCTCATTGGAAGTTTTGACTTAGTAGCTATGTGATTTTTCACTTTGATCCACGTACTTTATTTCTTCTTTCACTACTTCCTTTCCAGAGGTTGACATAACAGATCTAGCTAATGATACAGGAACCGTTGGCTAGATGAAAGGAAGCAGGCAAGTCGATTGATCAAGGAGAAAACCTTGATCTTTCCTTTACCCCTAGATTTTGTACAATCCGGAAGGAGCACGATGAGATTTGGCACATCAGCCCTTGGATCCCGAACTCCATATGGGGAAGGAATGTTGTTGTTTGCGAGGTCTCTCACCATCTCTGCAGAGCTTAACAAGATAATCCACGCCAACAAGCCTTCGCTCAGAAGCTCTTTCTTCATCTAAGCTTTTAGTAATATTAGCTGTCATCAATAGGGTGGAACGCATTAACCAGTAGAAACCTTGCTTCAAGGTAGATTCTTACATGTTTGGAGTTTTGTCTGGATCCAGGTACCTCAACTATTGGCCTTCTGCATCTACTACTATTACTCCACACATCGACCGCTATCCAGCATGCATCTAGAGTACTAAGTTCATAAGAACATAGTAACGCATTAGGCAAGATGACATGATGTAGAGGGATAAACTCAAGCAATATGATATAAACCCCATCTTTTTATCCTCGATGGCAATAGTACAATATGTGCCTTGCTGCCCCTGCTGTCACTTGGAAAGGGCACTACAAGATTGAACCCAAAGCTAAGAACTTCGCCCATTGCAAGAAAGATCAATCTAGTAGGCCAAACCAAACTGATATTTCGAAGAGACTTGCAAATATATCAAATCATGCATATAAGAATTCATAGAAGAATCAAATATCGTTCCTAGATAATCTTAATCATAAACCCACAATTCATCGGATCTTGGCAAACACACCGCAAAAAGAATTACATCGAATAGATCTCCAAGAACATCGAGGAGAACTTTTTATTGAGATCCAAAGAGAGAGAAGAAGCCACTAGCTAATAACTATGGACCCGAAGGTCTATGGTAATCTACTCACACATCATCGGAGAGGCTATGGTGTTGATGTAGAAGCCCTCCATGATCGAATCCCCCTCCGTTAGATCGCCGAAAAAGGTCCCCAGATGGGATCTCACGGGTATAGAAGGTTGCGGCAGTGGAAAAGTGATTTCGTGGCTCCCATGGATGTTTTCAGGGTATAAGAGTATATATAGGCAAAAGAAGTAGGTCAGTGGAGCCACGACGGGCGCATGAGGGTGGGGGGCGCGCCTGGCCCCCCCTGGGCGCGCTGCCCTACCTCGTGGCCACCTCGTTGCTTCCTTGACCTCCACTCCAAGTCTCCTGGATTGTGTTTGTTCCAAAAAAGATCCTCGCGAAGGTTTCATTCCATTTGATATTCCTTTTCTGCGAAACACTGAAATAGGTAAAAAAACAGCAATTTGCACTGGGCCTTCGGTTAATAGGTTAGTCCCAAAAATAATATAAAAGTGCATAATAAAACCCATTGAACTCCAAAACAGATAATATAATAGCATGGAACAATAAAAAATTATAGATACATTGGAGACGTATCAAGCATCCCCAAGCTTAATTCCTACTCATACTCGAGTAGGTAAATGATAAAAACAGAATTTTTGATGTGGAATGCTACCTAACATAATTTTCAATGTAATTTTCTTTATTGCGGCATGAATGTTTAAATCCAAAAGATTCTAGACAGAAGTTTAATATTGACATAAAAATAATAATACTTCAAGCATGCTAACCAAGCAATTATGTCGTATTAAAATAACATAGCCAAAGAAAGCTTATCCCTACAAAATCATATAGTTTGGCCATGCTTCATTTTCATCACACAAAATGCTCCCATCATGCACAACCCCGATGACAAGACAAGCAATTGTTTCATACTTAGCCTTTTCAAACTCTTTCAACTTTCACGCAATATATGAGCGCGAGCCATGGACATATCACTATGGGTGAAATAGAATATGATGATGGAGGTTGTGTGAGAAGACAAAAGGGAGAAAGTCTCACATTGACGCGGCTAATCAACGGGCTATGGAGATGCCCATTAATTGATGTCAATGCAAGGAGTAGGGATTGCCATGCAACAGATGCACTAGAGCTATAAATATATGAAAGCTCAACAGAAGAAACTAAGTGGGTGTGCATCCAACTTGCTTGCTCACGAAGACCTAGGGCATTTTGAGGAAGCCCATCATTGGAATATACAAGCCAAGTTCTATAACGAAAAATTTCCACTAGTATATGAAAGTGACAAAATAGGAGACTCTCTATCATGAAGATCATGGTGCTACTTTGAAGCACAAGTGTGGAAAAAGGATAGTAACATTGCCCCTTCTCTCTTTTTCTCTCATTTTTTGGGCTTTTTTTCTTTTTCGTCCGGAATCTCATCTCGACTTGTGGGGGAATCATAGTCTCCATCATCCTTTCCTCACATGGGACAATGCTCTAATAATGAAAATCATCACACTTTTATTTACTTACAACTCAAGAATTACAACTCGATACTCAGAACAAAATATGACTCTATGCGAATGCCTCCGGCGGTGTACCGGGATATGCAATGAATCAAGAGTGACATGTATGAAAGAATTATGAAGGTGGGTTTTCCACAAATGCGATGTCAACTACATGATCATGCAAAGCAATATGACAATGATGGAGCGTGTCATAATAAACGGAACAGTGGAAAGTTGCATGGCAATATATTTTGGAATGGCTATGGAAATTCCATAATAGGTAGGTATAGTGGCTGTTTTGAGGAAGATATAAGGAGGCTTATGTGTGATAGAGCATATCATATCATGGGGTTTGGATGCACCGTGTCGGGGGAAACTGATCCACGAACACCTATGGGGCCGGCGGACTGGGCCCCTTTCGGTTCGGCGGGGGGCGGAGATCGCACGAAGAGCAGATCGAGCGGAAGCACACGAGCAGTTTACCCAGCTTCGGAGCTCTCCGGAGAGATAACACTCCTACTGCTGCTTGTTTGATTATCTTGTGTTCTTGCTCTAGAGAGAGAGCGTAGTGTTTTTCTGGGTTACGAATGAGTCGAACTTCCTGAACCAGTCGAACCGAACCCCCCCTACGTTGCGCATGGGCCTCCTTTTATACGCTAAAGGGGTCACCGACAGGTGGCAACGCAGAGAAGGGTACAAATGTAAAAAGTGAGGTGGTTGGTACAGTTACTTGTACAGTGCACCCTACCTAACCCTGACGGCAGGGGACAAGGGCATTAAATGCCCGTCTTAGTCGCCCAAACAGTGCAGAAAAGGACCGTTAGGGGCGCCACCGTTCGCCACGATGGCGATCTTGTCAGCTTCGCATGCCACTGCGCACCGCTGGCTGCGCAGCCTCCCGCCACGCGCGCCTGGAGAGGCCCCCAGAGCGACACGTTGGTGGATGCGCTGGAGCGTGGGCACAGAGTGGCCGCCTGCTGCGGCAAGCGCCTTGCCGCTGCTGTTATCTTGTCGGGTCCGGAGGCTTGTCACTCACCAGGCCTCGAGGTACCTTGGTTGGTCTTCCCGGCAAGCTCCTCTTGCCGGGCCTTGTTGCCTTGCCGGAGCGCGTGGCGCGTCGCGGCAAGTTCCTTGGAGTGCCTTGGTTGGCCTTCCCGGCAAGCTCCTCTTGCCGGGGCCTTGTCTCCTGAGCTTAAATACTTTGTTCTTGAATGGCTCCAAGGGAACCACGAAGGATCTTGGTGTTAGCCCGGCAAGCCTTGCCGCCGGGTGCTGCAACTGCCCGTGCACAAGTTCGGGGTACTAGGGTACCCCTATTCTAGTACACCGACAGGAGCCCCCGGGCCTGGGCCAGACACGGTGCCGAGCGCTGTTGGGCCAGGCCCAAGACAGGGCACGGGCACATGTGGACTGGGCCACGCCGAATCTCGCTCCGTATCCACCGCGCTCTCCCCTAACGGCACGCGTTGAATGCGGCATCGTGGGAGAGATCATGGGTGGTTCTTTATTTGGAAGGGTGAAACGTCCGCCCCGTCCCTCTTTATAAGCAGAGGAAACAGGGGCAGTTCGTTCCCCCTCGCTGGTTGCTACTACTCCATCTTCACGAACCTCCGCCGCCCCCCCTTCTTCTCGAAGCCGAGAGAGCAGCGCTCCGCCCCCCATTGCCACCAGCATCACCAACGCCGTCGACCTCCCCCACCACCTCCGCCATGGCTCCGAAAGCCGACAAGGGAAAGGGTGTGAAGTCGGCCGAGGCGCAGCGGCTCGCGGCGCTGCGGAAGGAGCGGGCGATCTTCTCCCCCCAGCTCGGCGTGAAGGAGCTGAGGGAGTACTTCTACCTCTTTTGGGCGACGGAGACGCGGGCGCATCCGCGCACGAGGGTACTCCCGGCCGCTGCTTCGGAACTGGCTCCAAACGGGTACCCATTCTTCAAAACAGCCCCCAGCGCAGCCCCCAGCGTAAGTTCATAGTTAGCTTTCTGCTGTCAGGCGCGCATGAGTGCTTTTTCCTTTGTTGATATCTTGCTTGTTGATTTGTGTAGGAGCAGAGCAGCCATATCAGGAGCGCCCGGAAGCTGGTCCCGAAGTGCCATCTGCTTCGACTACGCCGCTAAGGGAGGAGTTCCCGGTAAGGGAGCGCTCACCGGCAAGGGGCAGCACCGTCGATCCTGCGGCGGCCGAGACCGCAACTGCAGATCTTGGCACATGTAATTCACTTGCCCAAAAACTTTCCATTGGGTTCTTCTTCTTCTGATTTTCTTCTCTTGGATTTTTGATTGATTTTTCTCCCTTCTTCGTTCTTCAGACCCATCTGCTGCTGAGCCAATGGAGACATAGGGCGCCGGCGAGGAAGGGGCCGGTGCTGATGAGACCACCGACGAGGAGGCCGCCAAGGCTGCCGCCGCAGAAGCCGGTGAGGGGTCGGGCGATTGCACTGATGACCCTGAGGCCGCAGGACCGCCAGGCGCTGCACCGACCGCCGATCCCTCTGCCGCTTCTGCGGAGCCGGGCTCCAAGGAGCCCCAGCCTGGCGCCTACTTGAAGGCCGGTGACGATATCTTCATCAAGCTACCCTGGGCGTCGAGCTCCAGGGCGCCGGTCGAGGGGGAAACTTTCGATGAGGAGGTGCTCGCCTCTGCTGGACTGTTGTTGGTCGACGCGCCCAGCAGCAGCAGTGGTGAGCCTGAGGAGGAGCAGCTGCTGCGGAAGCTGCTGGCACTCTACCGCGCACGACAAGCCAAGCTGGCTTCCCGGGAAGCGCTTGTCGCAAAGGCGGGAGTTGACATGGAGAAGCGCACGGAGGAGCTCCGGGGACACAATCAAGAAGCTCTCCGGTCCCTGGCACAGGAGCGGGAGCGACTCGACGAGGAGCGCACGGCCTTCCTTCTCGAGAAGGCCGAAGCTGAGGAGGAACAAAGGCTGGCCGCCGAGAAGCAGTCCGCGCGAGAAGGCGAATTGGTGCAGCGGAAGGCCAACCTCGACAGCTACGAGGAGGAGCTCGCCGAGCGCGAGCAAGCACTTGGCGGGGCGCTCAAGGAGGCAAAGGACGCTGCCGCAATTGCAGAGGCTGCCAAGAAAGAGCTGGAGGAGAAGGTGGCGCAGCTGGAGGCCAATATCGAGAAGAGTGGCGAGGAGCTTGCCGCGCTCAAGCGTGAGCGTGAGAAGGATGCTGTCGCCCACGGTGAGTTGCAAGGTCTTCTCGCTGAGAGGGGCAAGGAGCTCAGCGCCGCCAAGGATTCCAATGCGGACCTGGAGTTGAAGCTGGCCACGCTGATGCAGACGTTGGAGGCCGCCAAGGAGTGGGAGAAAACCTTGTCGGAGAAGGTCAAAGCTGACAAGGCGCTGCTGGAGAGCATCGCAGTTACCCAGAACTCGTTC
Organism: Triticum dicoccoides; assembly: GCF_002162155.2. Lineage (NCBI taxonomy): Eukaryota > Viridiplantae > Streptophyta > Magnoliopsida > Poales > Poaceae > Triticum > Triticum dicoccoides. The sequence goes on from NC_041380.1 coordinate 118,160,374, forward strand.
AGAGACACTATGGAGCACTGGACCGAGGGTCTGGTGAATATTGCCGCAGTCATCAACGAGGAGCTGGCGCAGCTGGGGATGGAGGACTTTGGGTATCCCTCCGACGAGAATCTCCAACCCAGCGCCAAGCTCAGCCTGTTCTTCAAGGGCGTGGCGACGACACTCCAGCGGCTCCGGGAGAGGATCCCAAAGCAGCTGGCCGACGAGTCGCGCAAAATCTGCGCCGGGGTTCTCCAGAAGGTACTGATGAAGGTGGCCTTCCGCAATCCAGGCCTCAGCTTCACCAACATCCTCAAGTCCTTGCCGCCAGACGCCGATCTGGACGCACTCAAGGCCCTTGTCGCACCCATTGTGGACAAGGTGAGCGAGATCAAGAGGGTTGAGGGCGACCGCGTAGACTAGGCCGCCCATTTCTTCTTTTCCTTTGTCGCTGCTAATCACGTTATGAAAACAGTCTGTTAGAGCTGCGACAAGTTATCTTGTAATATAACTTTATTTCTGTTATCAATTGCTATGTTATTTCCTCTACTAGATTCCTTCCTTTGTATGTTTTTACCCTACACTTCTAGGGAACTTGTCGGCGCAGGCACCCGAGCCGCGAGCGCTGAGTGCGGAACTTCAGCAGCCTGCTGGCGGCGCTGCTTCCGACAAGAAACCTTGTCGCGACTAGATGCAGCACACTTAAGTTGTTGAGCGGACTCGAAACAAAGTAAGGGCGCAACTAGCCACGAGTTGGTTCCTCCGCGCACAGGTTTTCCATACAAAGCAGGGTCGTTCGAGGAAGATAACTCAAAAATTTAAAAACTGATTGCTCAAACTTTGGCAACTTAGCTTTTCTGTCGTTTGCTTCCCGGCAAGGCAAAACTTTGCTTGAACGACGCCTGGTCCATACCACAATCTTCTCCTTCCCCCCCGGCAAACTTGTGTGCGAGGGAACCTTCTTTTCCTTTGTTGAAAAGAAGAAAGAAGAGAAAATAATGATATGGAGCCCTTCGGCTCGTTATTGCTTACCGGATGTAGGTGCTGCACAAAGTGTCAGATAACGCATGCAAGAAAGAAACTAATGCATGAAATGGACAAGTTGTGTGGAGCACATGGGGTTTTGTTTATGAACGGGATCTGCGCCCGGCTTTGTACAAAGGATTACATGCAACAACGGCAAGACTTGTACAAAAGGTGGTTGCCGGAACGGGTTCCGGCAACCGCGCCCTACGGGAAAACTTACGAAGATGTTCTATGTTCCAGGAGTTGCTCACCGGAATGCCATCTTCGGTCTCAAGGCGGACAGCGCCGGGCCTTGTGACTCGTTTCACCCGATAAGGGCCTTCCCACTTCAGCGTCAACTTGTTGGAATTCTTGGCGGACTGAACGCGCCGAAGAACAAGGTCGCCTTCCTCGAAGCTTCTGGCTTTAACTTTGCGGCTATGGTAGCGGCACAAAGCTTGCTGGTATCGAGCAGCTCGTACAGCAGCCTGAAGACGATCTTCCTCAAGGAGCAGCGCGTCGTCTTGTCGCAGCTGTTCTTGCTCAAGCTCATCATAAGCGAGCACTCGAGGCGATCCGTATACGAGTTCCGTGGGGAGAACTGCCTCTGCTCCATAGACTAGAGCGAAAGGCGTCTGGCCAGTGGCTCGATTTGGCATCGTTCTGATCGACCAAAGAACCACCGGCAGCTCCTCGATCCAGTTTCTTCCGCACTTGCGCAGCCTGTCGAAAGTTCTGGTCTTGAGCCCGCGCAGCACTTTAGCATTTGCCCTCTCTGCTTGACCGTTGCTTCTTGGATGAGCAACAGAAGCGAAGGAGACCTTGGCGCCAAGGTCTTGGGCGTACTGCATGAAGGTGCGGCTCGTGAATTGCGTGCCGTTGTCGGTGATGATCCTGTTAGGGATCCCGAAATGGCAAACAATTGACCTGAAGAACTTGACTGCTAACTGTGCTGTCACCTTCCTCACTGGCTGTACTTCCGGCCACTTTGTGAACTTGTCGATTGCGACGTACAAGTACTCAAAGCCCCCGACAGCTCGGGGGAAAGGGCCGAGGATATCGAGCCCCCAGACCGAAAATGGCCAGGATAAAGGGATCATCTGGAGAGTTTGAGCTGGCTGGTGTATCTGTTTGGAGTGGAACTGGCACGCTTCACACTTGGTTACTTGTGCAATTGCATCCTGGAGGGCTGTCGGCCAAAAGAGACCTTGCCGGAAAGCTTTGCCGGCAAGTGCTCTTGCGCCAATGTGGTGGCCACATATGCCTCCATGTATCTCTGCCAACAGCTTTTGTCCATCTTCCCGGCAAATACACTTCAATTTCACACCGTTGAGTCTTCTTCTGTACAGTATGCTATCGACAAACTGGTACATACTTGACTGTCGGGCTACTTTTTCCGCTTCTTCTTGCTCTTCGGGAAGTTCTCCTGTCTGAAGGAAATGGACAATCTGCTGTGCCCATGCTGGAGCTTGTGGCTCGACAACAAGGACTAAAGGCACATCTGCTGCTGCGGGAACATCCGCTTCCACGGCAAGGACTTGCGGCCCTGCCGGAGCTTGATGTTCCCCGGCAAGCTTGCCGGAGCAAAACTTGTCGGGAGCGTCTGCTTCAACGGAACAAACCATAAGGCTTGCCGGAGCAGACTGCCCCTCAGCAACCTTGGTGTTGATCTTGAGGACTTTCTTGGCGGCGGCTTCCGGGAGCTCTGCCGGAAAGTAGTCACCAGAAATCAACTTCCTCTTCTTGCTTTGTCCAGTTGATGGTGTTACGGATGGTTGAGTCAACTTGAGCACAAAGATCCCTGGTTCCACAGGTAACTTTAGTACGGCGCACTTTGACAGGCCATCAGCAATGTCATTCTGAGCTCTTGGGATATGCTCCATCTGTAGGCCGTCAAAGTGCTCTTCTAGCTTCCTCACTTCATCAACATATGCTTCCATCAATGGACTCTGGTAGTTCTTGTTCACTTGGCGGACGACAAGCTGTGAGTCACCCCTGACAATGAGCTTCTTGATCCCAAGGTCTGCTGCAATTCTGAGACCGGCAAGCAATCCTTCATACTCCACAGTATTGTTGGTTGCTTGCTCTTTGGGAAAGTGCATCTGGACTACGTACTTGAGGTGCTCTCCGGTGGGCGCGACAAGCAGCACGCCCGCACCGGCGCCTTGCAGCGAGAAGGCACCATCAAAGTACATCAGCCACTCTTTGCTTGCCTCTTTGACGGGGATGCTCGTCTCTGGAATTTCTTCATCTGGTGTTGGCGTCCATTCTGCTATGAACTCTGCCAATGCCCTGCTTTGGATAGTTGAAGTGCTCTCAAACTTGAGGCCAAAGCTTGACAGTTCCAGCGCCCACTCGACAATCCTGCCTGTCGCTTCTGGATTTTGCAGTATCCTCTTCAGCGGAAAGCGAGTGACGACTGTGACCTCATGTGCTTGGAAGTAATGGCGCAGCTTTCTCGAGGCCATGAGGAGGCCGAAAAGCAACTTCTGCACACCAGAGTACCTTGATCTAGCCCCCTGTAGAAGGGAACTGACAAAGTAAACTGGACGCTGCACCATTCTCTTCTGCATCTTATCATGCTCCTGCGCAGATCCATCTCTGTCGGGACCAGAGCTTGTCGGTGAAGCCCCCTGCTTGTCGCTGGATGCATCTGCCATGGTTGCTGGCTCATCATCTGCCTCCCTCTCCGCCACTAACGTAGCACTAACCACTTGATTGGTTGCCGCTATATACAGCAGCAACTTCTCTTGCGGCTTAGGTGCGACAAGTATTGGAGTGGAGGACAGGTATCTCTTCAAGTCCTGCAGCGCAGCCTCCGCCTCCGGAGTCCATTTCATTGGACCTGCCTTTTTCAAAATTTTGAAAAATGGCAGGGCGCGCTCAGCAGATCTAGAGATAAACCTACTGAGAGCAGCCACGCAACCGGCAAGCCTTCGTACATCCTTGACGCGCTTTGGTGCTTCGATCTGCTCAATGGCCTTGATCTTGTCGGGATTGGCTTCAATTCCCCGCTGAGACACGAAGAACCCGAGAAGATTGCCGGATGGGACTCCAAACACGCACTTCTCGGGGTTAAGCTTGAGGTTGATCCTGCGCAGATTTGCAAATGTCTCGTCTAAATCTTGAATCAGGGTCGCCCTGTTCTTGCTTTTGACCACTATGTCATCCATGTAGGCTTCCACATTTCTGTGCATCTGCGGCTCAAAAGCGTGGTGGACTACCCTTGCAAATGTTGAACCAGCATTCTTCAAACCGAAAGGCATCCATATGAAGCAGTACGTGCCACACAGGGTGATAAATGCGGTTTTCTCTTCATCCTCTTCTGCCATGAAGATCTGATGGTATCCTGAGTATGCATCAAGAAATGAAAGCAAATCACATCCGGCTGTGGAGTCAACAATCTGGTCAATGCGCGGCAAGGGAAATGGGTCTTTGGGACAAGCTTTATTAACATCAGTGAAGTCAATACAAAGCCTCCATTTCCCGTTAGCCTTGCGCACGACAACAGGATTGGCCAACCATGTGGGATGGAGCACTCCTCTGACAAGGCCTGCTGCTTCCAACTTCTTGATTTCTTGTGCGATGAATTCTTGGCGCTCCACTGCCTGTTTCCTGACTTTCTGCTTGACGGGCTGCGCATGAGGACAGACGGCAAGGTGGTGCTCAATTACTTTCCTGGGAACACCGGGGATATCAGACGGTTGCCACGCAAACACGTTGACATTCGCCCGCAGGAAAGCAACGAGCGCGCTTTCCTATTTGGGGTCAAGAGTGGCGCTGATGGTGAAGGTACCACCAGCGCCGTCCTCCTTGGCGGACACCTTCTTGGTCTCAGGTGGAGCTGTCATTGCCTTCTTACACTTGCCGGTGGAGCTCGATGGTGCGTCCTCGACGGTAGCGCAGCACTCCGAAGAGGTGCGCTTGCCGGAGTGGGCATCAGAACTCTTGCCGGACTTGGTCTTCTTCTTCCCCCCGGGAGCTTCAGCGGCAAGTGTCTTGCGTTCTGCTGCGGCTGCCGCTTCCCGGTAGATCTTATCGGCACAGATAAGAGCATCCTTCTTGTCGCCAGGGACAGAGATGACACTTATCGGGCCTGGCATTTTCAGTACGTTGTACGCATAGTGAGAGGCTGCCATGAACTTGGCGAGTGCCGGACGGCCAAGGATTCCATTGTAAGGTAATGGAAAGTCAGCAACATCAAATGTGACCCTCTCAGTCCTGAAGTTCAGCTCGCTGCCAAATGTTACCGGCAACGTGATCTTTCCCTTCGGCTTGCTTCTTCCCGGGTTGATTCCTTGAAATGTACCGATCTCTTCGAGCTTGCTGTCAGGGATCTGGAGTTTCTGGAGCACCGCGGAGGAGATCAGGTTCAAGCCGGCCCCGCCGTCAACTAGCATCTTAGTGACCTTGAGGTTGCGGATTGTTGGTGAAACCAACATCGGCAAGCACCCGACCGCAGTTATGCGATCAGGGTGGTCCTCAATATCAAAGATGATAGGCGTGCTGGACCATTTCAGAGGCTTGCATGACTCGACGGGTGGTTCTGCTGCATTAACTTCCCGCACCCACTGCTTGAGCTGGCGGTGCAAGGTGTGCAGAGAAGCACCACCGTCAACGCACAGGACCTCTGTGGCTTTCTGGAACTCCTGCTCATCAGTCTCCTCATCATCCATGTCTTCATCGTCGTCGTCATCTTCATCCTTGTCGAGGCCGCGAGGAGGTCTGTCTCCTTGCCGCTGCTTGGCCTTGCCGCGGCGTCCTCCTCGGCCGGGACGTTTCTTGCCGGATCCCCCAGCACCTTCCTGGGCCTTCTCCTTGTCGTGCCGCTCGTATTCAGCTTTCTGTTGCTCAACAAGCTGCTCGACTTTCTTACAGTTCTGGAGATCATGGCCCTTGGTGCGGTGGATCTTGCAATACTGCTTGTTGGTGCCGTCCTGCTTGTCGGCGACCGCCACCTCCGCGGCAACCTCCTTGCCGGAGTCACCAGCTTTGGCTTCCTTGGCGCCACCACCGTTGCCGGACTGCTCAACAACTAGCACCTCTTTGCCTTTCCTCCTTCTGTTGTTCCGCCGCCGGTTTTTCCTTGCCGGGGCAGCATCTTCACTGTCAGATCCTCCCGCTCCTACATTCTCTCCGGGGAGTCTCCTCCCTTCCTCAGCACGTGCACACTTGTCGGCCAGTGCATATAACTCACTGACGTCCCTGATCTTGCACATCGCCATTTCCTCCCGCATCCTGCGGTTTCGCACGTTCTGATGGAACGCGCTGATCACCGCGGCAGGGTGGACGTCTGGGATGTTGTGCTGCACACTGCTGAATCTCTAAATGTACTTGCGCAGGGGCTCTCCTTCCTTCTGGGCGAGCAGATGAAGATCACTCTCCTGGCCATGAGGCTTGTGTCCGCCTGTGAAGGCGCCGACAAACTGATGGCACAGATCAGCCCAAGAGGATATGGAGTTGTCCGGCAAGTGCATGAGCCAGGACCTGACGTTGGGCTTGAGTACCAGTGGGAAGTAGTTGGCAAGGATCTTGTCATCCCGTCCCCCAGCAGCCTGCACCGCAATGGTGTAAATGCTGAGGAACTCCGATGGATGCGTCTTGCCGTCGTACTTCTCCGGTACGTCTGGCTTGAAGTTCTTCGTGCTGGGCCACTGGACTTGCCGCAGCTCACGAGTGAACGCAGGGCAACCTACCGCGTACGGCAGATCGCCTGGTTCCCCTGGCGCATGCATGTCAACAGAGGGCTCAGCGCGCTTATCGGATTGACGTCGCGCTTCTCTTCGGCGCTCGATGCGAGTTCGAGCGTCTTCTTGTTGTCGATCATGAAGAACTTGGTGCTGATTGCGACGAGCTCGTAGATCCGAAGATGCGGTGGAGTCACTGTCGTGGTGGATCCGGCGAGTCGGCGATCTTGGCCTTCGGGGTGGTGATTGCATGGTAGTTGCACCTCCACCCGTTTCGTCGCCACCGGCTCACGCCCGGCAACCCTGCCGCGGCGGCGACGCTCTCGGCCGCCATGGAGTGTCACCGTTGGCGTAGCCGATGAGACTCTGAATGGTGGCCCTCCATTCGTCGATCTTGTCCGACGTCGGAGGGTAATCTAGGAGAAGTTGAGCTCGCACCAAAGCTTCTGCTGGAGTGGTGGGTGGCAGTGGCGGACGGCGCGAGGAGCGGGACGTGCTCGGACTTCTAACTATGTTAGAAGGAGCAGTATCCCGTCCAGGCGACCGTGCCCCGCTCGTGCCAGCACGCTGGCGTGCATGCTGGTCTTGAGCGCCCCGAGATCCACCAGCTTGGTCTTGGCCTATCATGCGTATGGCACTGCAAGTGCCATGACGCTGTTGGTCTTGCGCCTCCTGAGAGTGGCGTGGAACATGTACAGTCGCCGAGGTTTGTGCAGCCTTGTTCTTGGACCTGGCAGCATCATGAGCTTCCTCGTCGACGTCCATTCTTCCGCCGGCGTCCATTCCACCACCCGTTTGCTCCAACGGTGGCAGAAGTGACGTGGACGGAGCGGCTGCCGCCGAAGTCTTCTTCTTCGGTGGCATGTTGATGAAGGGAATGAAGATCTAGCTCGTGTGAATGCCGAATCAGGTTCACACAATCTCGACGCCCCCCTACCTGGCGCGCCAGAGATGTTGGGGGAAACTGATCCACGAACACCTATGGGGCCGGCGGACCGGGCCCCTTTCAGTTCGGCGGGGGGCGGAGATCGCACGAAGAGCAGATCGAGGCGAAGCACACGAGCAGTTTACCCAGCTTCGGAGCTCTCCGGAGAGATAACACTCCTACTGCTGCTTGTTTGATTATCTTGTGTTCTTGCTCTAGAGAGAGAGCGTAGTGTTTTTCTGGGTTACGAATGAGTCGAACTTCCCGAACCAGTCGAACCGAACCCCCCCTACATTGCGCATGGGCCTCCTTTTATACGCTAAAGGGGTCACCGACAGGTGGCAACACAGAGAAGGGTACAAATATAAAAAGTGAGGTGGTTGGTACAGTTACTTGTACAGTGCACCCTACCTAACCCTGACAGCAGGGGACAAGGGCATTAAATGCCCGTCTGAGTCGCCCAAATAGTGCAGAAAAGGACCATTAGGGGCGCCACCGTTCGCCACGATGGCGATCTTGTCAGCTTCGCATGCCACTGCGCACCGCTGGCTGCACAGCCTCCCTCCACGCGCGCCTGGAGAGGCCCCCAGAGCGACACGTTGGTGGATGCACTGGAGCGTGGGCACAGAGTGGCCGCCTGCCGCGGCAAGCGCCTTGCCGCTGCTGTTATCTTGTCGGGTCCGGAGGCTTGTCGCTCACCGGGCCTCGAGGTACCTTGGTTGGTCTTCCCGGCAAGCTCCTCTTGTCGGGGCCTTGTTGCCTTGCCGGAGCGCGTGGCGCATCGCGGCAAGTTCCTTGGAGTGCCTCGGTTGGCCTTCCCGGCAAGCTCCTCTTGCCGGGGCCTTGTCTCCTGAGCTTAAATACTTTGTTCTTGAATGGCTCCAAGGGAACCACGGAGGATCTTGGTGTTAGCCCGGCAAGCCTTGCCGCGGGGTGCTGCAACTGCCCGTGCACAAGTTCGGGGTACTAGGGTACCCCTATTCTAGTACACCGACACACCGGTGAAGTTTGCACCAACTCTCGTGGTGAGAAAGGGCAATGCACGGTACCGAAGAGGCTAGCAATGACGGAAGGCTGAGAGTGCGTATAATCCATGGACTCAACATTAGTCATACAGAAGAACTCACATACTTATTCCAAAAATCTACAAGTCATCAAAACCAAGCACTACGCGCATGCTCCTAGGGGGATAGATTGGTAGGAAAAGACCATCGCTCGTCCCTGACCGCCACTCATAAGGAAAGCAATCAAAGAACACCCCATGCTTCAAACTTGTCACACAATGTTTACCATACGTGCATGCTACGGGACTTGCCAACTTCAACACAAGTATTTCTCAATTCCATAATTACTCAACTAGCACAACTCTAATATTACCACCACTACAAAAAAATACACTTCCGTGATGATACGTGTTTGTCACAGTAGGTCCCGTTTTTTTGTCATGCATGTACATCCACGATGATTTTATGACAGAATCAAGATAGTCATACCTGTGCTGTCGTAGAAGTGTTCCATGACATTACCAAAATTATCATCATGGAAGTGTCCACTTCCATGACGATAAATCGCGCATCACAGAAGTGCTTTCGTTAAGGGTGACCGACACGTGGCATCCATCGTAACGGAACGCCGTTAAGCTATTGGGTCCAGTTTTGGATCCGATAACCCGTTAACAGCCCCGACCAATGGGGATTTTCCACGTGTAAAATCATCATTGGCTAGAGGAAACACGTGTCGGCTCATCGTTGGGATAGATGTCATCCACTCATTGGACCCAAGGCGCCTATGATACGTCGACACATGGCATGGCCCAAGAGAGGCCCATTCCTGTGAAAAGGCCGGCCCGTTTGACTTGGTAAAAAGGTGGCGGGCCGGCCCACAGAAAGCGTGTTAACGGTGTGTTCACATATAGCCCATTTATAGCCTGCTAACCCAGGGCCCGTTATGACCTCTCTGAATTAGGCCTAGTACCGTCATATGGGCCGTCCAATATGATTCCAGCCTATTTTAACTTCCGGCCCATGTATGGCCCATGACGTCTTTTGGCCCATATGAGGCCCTTTGTAACTCTTGGCCCATTAACGGCCCGTGGTGAAACTAGCCCATAATGAATAGTGTATCACTTCATACCCATTAATGGCCCATTATTCCATTGGGCCGTTTCCAGCCCAGGTTATCTTTCAGCCTTCTCAGGGCCCATTTATTCTTGGGCTCATTTCCAACATTCGGTTACTTACGGCCCCTTACTGTCATTTTCTGCTTGTGGGCCAAATTCAGCCCGTGGTTATAGTCGGCCCGTTTGTGGCCCGTTAATACGTTGGGCCGTTTTCATGTAAAAAACGTTGGGCTGTTTTCATAGAGTTATCAAATACGGCCTATTAACAGCCCGTTATGGTCCACAAATAGTACAACCCATGATTGGCGAAATGATGATATGCCCCATAGAAGGCCCATGGATCGTACGTCCCGTAAAAGTCCCATGGATCATACGGCCCGTAGAAGGCCCATGGATCGTACGGCCCGTAGAAGTCCCATGGATCCTACGGCCCGTATAGAAGGCCAATGCATCCTACGACCCGTAGAAGGCCCATGGATCATACGGCCCGCAGGAGGCCCATGGTTACAACAATCCATGTGTTTCCATGATTATTTTGGCCTAGTTTCCAAAAATAGGTTATTGTGGCCACTAGAAAAACACAAAAAAAGAACTGCAGTGGCTACAAGCAAACAACTAAACAAGACAATAAGGAAATAAATAAGCAAGCAATTAACGCTAGCCTATTACCGCTATTACACATATTACATCCACTGGGCATCAAAGTTCGCCACCAGTGCAAATATAGGGAACAAAGCAGCATATTACATACACTGGCCGTCAAAATTGGCCACCAGTGCAAATAAACGTGACAGCAAAACAAGAGCATGACTGAAACAACTTCAGAAGAGCTCAAGAAACGTTATCCTGGGTATCCACCATGCTGGAAATAAGCTTAGCAAGCTTATTAGCTTTGTCCTGTTTGGCCTAAAATCCTCCAACACTTGCTGTTGCACCAAAAAGTATGTATCTGAATGCTCCAGGGACTTCCGCAGTCCTTCCGCTTCTTGTCGTAGCACAACTGATCGATGTCTTTCATCTTGTAGTTGAGACTCAAGAAACCGAACTGATTCAGACAGTGAGTTTGAATAGCTTGTGCAAGCGGTAGTGGCCAGTAACTCGAACACTAAACCAAGACAGGACTTTGGGGTTGTCTCACTGTCTTTGAGATAGTCTCCCTTAGCTGTTTTATCAGCTTTGTTGGAGACCAACAAGGATGTGTCACTATCCTGAACCTTATCTGCATTACTTCCTTTACCGTTGCTTAATAAGGCACTCTTCCCCAATATTCTGTCAGCATTCTAAAAGAAGAAACAAGCAGACACATAACAGGTTTAGCATGTACTAGTATATGAAACTCATTTCGGTGAACCAGTTCATTAGGAAGGTGGACATGATTAAACTACCAAGTCTTATATTGCCAAGTACTAGTACATAATAAAAGCATCAAACAAACATATATCTATATCCTATGGTCACTGCATTGTCTTGCCAAATAAAAATAGAGACACGGTTCAAATCATATCAGTTTAAGACAAAGCAGCAGTGAAAGAATACAAAGCGTGGGAAACTACATGACACAACAAGATTTCAGATGGGTACCACGGGTCTACATGTACAACAACACTATTGGCTCTGTTGTGATGCTAGCAATGTGCATGATATGAGAAGTCAATTGTATACACAATTGAAATTTAAATCAAGAGAGCTATTGATAAGAGCAAACCTATTAAAGAAACATGTGTGAACATACCTGCTGTGCCATTGGAGTTTCGATTGGATCCTTCAATTTAAAAATAAGTTTGTATGAGTAAATACAGTGATACAAGAGCAAAGCAGTATGCACGATAGCAATCATAGTTAAAAAAGGCGCACCCAAGCGAGCGCTTAAGCGTGCCTAGGCTCTAGGCATTGGAAAAATGCATTGCGCATAACTATGCTTAATCTGTGCATAACTGCGCATAAGCATGCGCTTTGGTCAGTAAAGCGCAAGGCGGTGGCAAAACGCACAATTAACGCCTAGCGCTTTTTTGAACTATGATAGCAATGGAATCTTAAATTAGAACAATTGTTCTTCAGGTTTAGGAACTTGTTCTACATGAACAGAGTACAGTAAGATGCAATAATATAGTACTTAAAAATAGAAAATGAGCTCATAGACCTTACCACATTCTTGGTTCGGGACCAGTACAGAACAAGGCGTTCCCAGTCATCATCCAGTAAATGTGTCTCAGGAGAACATAATGAAATTTGATGAGTTTCTTTGCTGGTGAAGTACGTTTTCTTCAGGTAATTCTGATACTTCCACCAAGCATTCTTGAAGATAGCAGAGGTATTAGCACGGGTTATCTCATCTAGAGTTTCCAAGTCGGTCCTTCTCTATAGAGAAAATTGGGAAAATTTGTTGTATTATAACCATCATGGAGGTAGGATGTATGGGACAAAGCAAAGTAATTGCCATGAATAACATTACTTACACATAACTCCTGGACAAACACCTGCAACTGGCATTTTCCTTCATCTTTAGTATAATATTTCCAAGATGGGAAGATACACACATACGATTTAACAACATCAAATGCAATAGATGCTAAACTACGACTAGCTGGTTGTGCTTCCTCCACGGGAATAGGCGTACTAACTGGTGGAGTTGGGGTTCACCGTGGTAGTAATGGACCTTTGGGCACTGGAGCTGCCTTACTAACTACTCTTGTTTGGGAGCTCTATGGTGGAGATGGTGCTGTGTCAACAGGAACTGGGTTACTATCTGTTGGGGTTGGGGTTAGATTGGGTGAAGCTGGTTCTCTGTCCATCGTAGTAGGGGTACAATTTGTGAGAGTTTGGGTTATGTGTGGTAGGGCTGGTTCTCGTGCATGTACAACCGGGGTGCTATCTCCACCAAGAGGTAGCATTGTTTTATTTGAAGACTGTGTTTTTAGTCCGCTAGATACTGGCATCACTGATACGTCTCCAACGTATCTATAATTTATGAAGTATTCATGCTATTATATTATCCATCTAGGATGTTTTATATGCATTTATACGCTATTTCATATGATTTTTGGGACTAACCTATTAACCTAGAGCCCAGTGCCAGTTTCTGTTTTTTCGTTGTTTTTGAGTATCGCAGAAAAGGAAACCAAACGGAGTCCAATTGACCTGAAACTTGATGGAGCTTATTTTTGGACCAAAACAAAGCCAGGAAGTAAAAGAACTGGGCCAGAAGAGTCCCGGGCTGCCCACAAGGGTGGGGGCGCGCCCACCCCCTGGGCGCGCCCCCTACCTCGTGGACAGCCCGGAGACCCCACTGCCTTGTTCCCGGCTCCAACACCTCTTATATAACCCAAAACTTACAAAAAGAAACCTAGATCGGGAGTTCCGCCGCCAGAAGCCAACATAGCCACCGAAAACCAATCTAGGCCCTCTCCGGCACCCTGCCGGAGGGGGCCATCATCACCTGAGGGCATGGATGAGGATCCCGGAGGGGCCATCATCACCATGAAGTCCAAGGACCGGAGGAAGAACCTCTCCCCATCTAGGGGGGAGGGCATGGAGGAGGAAGCGCAAGGGGGAGAACCTCTCCTCCTCTCTCTTGGTGGCACTGGAGTGCCATCGGGAGGGGAATCATCGCCGTGGTGATTGTCTTCATCACCATCACCATCATCATTACCATCCTCATCTCTTTTACGCGGTCCACTCTGCCGCACCCCGCTATAATCCCTACTTGAACATGGTGCTTTATGCCACATATTATGATCCAATAATGTGTTGCCATCTTATGATGTTTTGAGTAGTTATCCTTTGTCTTTGGGTTGATTTATGATCTAGATTGGTATGAGTTGTCTGTTTTACTTTGGTGCTGTCCTATGGTGCCCTCCGTGTCGCGCAAGCGTGAGGGATTCCCGCTGTAGGGTTTTGCAATACGTTCATGATTCGCTTATAGTGGGTTGGCGAGTGACTGAAACACAAACCCGAGTAAGGGGTTTATTGCGTATGGGAATAAAGAGGACTTGATGCTTTAATGCTATGGTTGGGTTTTACCTTAATGATCTTTAGTAGTTGTGGATGCTTGCTAGAGTTCCAATCATAAGTGCATATGATCCAAGTAGACTAAGTATGTTAGCTTATGCCTCTCCCTCATATGAAATTGCAATAGTGATCACCGCTCTTGTTAACAATTGCCTAGGACAATTCTGCACACCGATCCACCATTATTCCACACTCGCTATTTATAATACCTAGTAATATATTCTAACTTTATGATAACATCACCTACTTTCATATTTTAGCTCTCCGATATCGTACAAAGTTATCCACCTCATAGCCACAATGTAGTTTATTTCTTGTTTCTAGTTGGAAGCAAACGTTCGGTGTACGTAGAGTCATATCTGTGGCGGATAGGGCTTGAGAGAATATTGATCTTACCTTTAGCTCCTTGTGGGTTCGACACTCCATACTTATCATTCCCACCTTTGGAAATTGCTACGATGATTCCCTGCACTTGGGGATTATCAAGCTCTTTTCTGGCGCCGTTGCCGGGATTATCAATCTAAAGGTCTACCAAGAATAATAGGACATGAAGGATTGCAATCTATATCAAGAACAATGAAATCTACGGGCACATAATTCCTATTTGCAACAATAAGAACATCATTAATCTTTCCCATAGGTTTCTTAATAGTGGAATCCGCAAGGTGCAAGTTTAAAGAACAATCATCAAATTCACGGAAACCTAGCAAATCACACAAAGTTTTTGGAATCGTGGAAACACTAGCACCCAAATCACACAAAGCATAGCACTCATGATCTTTAATTTTTATTTTAATAGTAGGTTCCCGTTCATCATAAAGTTTTCTAGGGATAGAAACTTCCAACTCAAGTTTTTCTTCATAAGATTGCATCAAAGCATCAACGATATGTTTAGTAAAAGCTTTATTTTGACTATAAGCATGAGGAGAATTTAGCACGGGTTGCAACAGGGAAATATAATCTATCAAAGAGCAATTATCATAATTAAATTCCTTGAAATCCAAGATAGTGGGTTCGTTGCTATTTAAAGTTTTAACCTCTTCAATCCCACTTTTAAATTTTTTTGCATCAAGATCTAAAAACTCTGAATCATTAGAACACCTTCTAACTAAAGTTGACTCATTCCAGTCCCATCATTATCAAGATTCATATTGAAAAAAAAAGATTTAATAGGGGACACATCAATCACTTTTAGATCTTCATACTTATTATCATGAAAACTAGAAGAACACGCTTTTACAAAACAATCTTTCTTAGCACGCATCCTAGCGGTTCTTTCTTTGCCCTCATCAACGGAAATTCTCATGGCTTTGAGAGACTCATTGATATCATGCTTAGGTGGAATAGATCTAAGTTTCAAATAATCAACATCGAGAGAAATTCTATCCACGTTCCTAGCCAACTCATCAATCTTAAGCAAATTTTCTTTAATCAAAGCATTAAAACTCTTTTGAGAACTAATAAATTCTTTAATATTAGATTCAAAATCATAGGGCATCTTATTATAATTTCCATAAGAATTGTTGTAGGAATTACCATAATTATTAGAGGAATTACTAGGGAACAACCAAGGATTAAAATTACCTCTATACGCGTTATTACCAAAATTGTTCCTACCAACAACATTCACATCCATAGATTCATTATTATTCTCAATCAAAGTAGACAAAGACATATCATTAGGATCAGTAGGAGCACTCTTATTAGCAAAAAATTTCATAAGTTCATCCATCTTTCCATTCAAAACATTAATCTCTTCAATTGCATGCACCTTTTTACTAGTAGATCTTTTAGTGTGCCATTGAGAATAATTAACCATAATATTATCTAGGAGTTTGGTAACTTCTCCTAAAGTGATTTCCATAAAAGTACCTCCCGCGGCCGAATCTAAAAGATTTCTAGAAGCAAAATTTAATCCGGCATAAAAAATTTGTATAATCATCCATAAATTCAATCCATGTGTAGGGCAATTACGTATCATTAATTTCATCCTCTCCCAAGCTTGTGCAACATGTTCATGATCAAGTTTCTTAAAATTCATAATATCGTTTCTAAGAGAGATGATCTTAGCGGGAGGAAAACACTTAGAGATAAAAGCATCTTTGCACTTATTCCATGAATCAATACTATTTTTAGGCAAAGATGAAAACCAAGCTTTAGAACAATCTCTAAGTGAAAACAGAAATAGCTTAAGTTTAACAATATCATTATCCACATCTTTCTTCTTTTGCATATCACACAAATCAACAAAGTTGTTTAGATGGGTAGTGGCATCTTCACTAGGAAGGCCAGAAAACGGATCTTTCATGACAAGATTCAGCAAAGCAGTATTAATTTCACAAGATTCAACATCGGTAAGAGGAGCAATCGGAGTGCTAATAAAATCATTATTGTTGGTATTGGCAAAGTCACACAATTTAGTATTATCTTGAGCCATTGTGACAAGCAAGGAATCCAACACACAAGCGAACAAGAAACAGGCAAAAGAGGCAAATTGGGAAAGAGAAGGGGAACAGAGAAGAGAGGGTGAATAAAACGGCAAGGGTGAAGTGGGGGAGAGGAAAACAAGAGGCAAATGGCAAATAATGTAATGCGAAGGATAAGAGTTGTGATGGGTACTTGGTATGTCTTGACTTGGCGTAGATCTCCCCGACAACGGCGCTAAAAATCCTTCTTGCTGCCTCTTGAGCACTGCGTTGGTTTTCCCTTGAAGAGGAAAGGGTGATGCAGTAGAGTAGCTTAAGTATTTCCCTCAGTTTTTGAGAACCAAGGTATCAATCCAGTAGGAGACCACGCGCGAGTCACTCGTACCTACACAAACAAATAAGAACCTCGCAACCAACATGATAAAGGGGTTGTCAATCCCTTCATGGCCACTTGCAAGAGTGAGATCTGATAGAGATGATAATAATAAGATAAATATTTTTGGTATTTTTATGATATAGATTGAAAGTAAATAAAGCAAAATAAACGGCGCCAGAAATAGCTTGTTGACGAGAGATTAATATGATGGAAAATAGACCTGCGGCCATAGGTTTCACTAGTGGCTTCTCTCAAGATAGCATTAGTATTACGGTGGGTGAACAAATTACTGTCGAGCAACTGATAGAAAAGCGAATAATTATTAGAATATCTAGGCATGATCATGTATATAGGCATCACGTCTGCGACAAGTAGACCGAAACGATTCTTCATCTACTACTATTACTCCACACATCGACCGTTATCCAGCATGCATCTAGAGTATTAAGTTCAAAAGAACAGAGTAACGCCTTAAGCAAGATGACATGATGTAGAGGGATAAACTCATGCAATATGATATAACCCCCATCTTTTTATCCTCGATGGCAACAATACAATACATGTCGTTTCCCTTTCTGTCACTGGGATCGAGCACCGCAAGATTGGACCAAAAGCTAAGCACTTCTCCCATTGCAAGAAAGATCAATCTAGTAGGCCAAAGCAAACAGATAATTCGAAGAGACTTGCAAAGATAAACCAACCATATAAAATAATTCAGAGAATATTCAAATATTGTTCATAGATAGACTTGATCATAAACCCACAATTCATCGGATCTCGACAAACACACTGCAAAAGACTAATACATTGAATAGATCTCCAAGAGAATCGAGGAGAACTTTGTATTGAGATCCAAAGAGAGAGAAGAAGCCATCTAGCTACTAGCTATAGACCCGAAGGTCCGAAGTAAACTACTCACACATCATCGGAGAGGCCATGAAGTTGATGTAGAGGCCCTCCGTGATCAATGTCCCCTCCGGTGGAGCTCCGAAAAAGGTCCCAAGATGGGATCTCTTGGGTACAGAAGGTTGCGGCGGTGGAATTAGGTTTTCGTGGTGCTCCTGGATGTTTGGGGGGTACGTGGATATATATAGGAGGAATAAGTACGTCGGTGGAGCAACGAGGGTGGAGGGCACGCCCAGGGGGGTAGGCGCGCCCTCCTGCCTCATGGCCTCCTCGATTGTTTCTTGACACCCACTCCAAGTCTCCTGGATCAAGTTCGTTGAGAAAATCACGTTCCCGAAGGTTTCATTCCGTTTGGACTCCGTTTGACATCCCTTTTTGGCAAAACACTAAAATAGGCAAAAAACAGCAATTTGGGCGGGGCCTCCGGTTAATAGGTTAGTCCCAAAAATAGTATAAAAGTGTAAAAATAAGCCCGATAACATCCAAAATAGATAATATAATACCATGGAGCAATCAAAAATTATAGATACATTGGAGACATATTAAGCTCAAGCTTGGGGATTCCCAAGGCACCCCAAGTAAATATTCTAAGGATACTCAAGCATCTAAGCTTGGGGATGCCCCGCTTGGCATCCCATCTTTCTTCTTCAACAATTATCGGTAAACCTTGGTTTTTGTTTTGTTCACATGATTTGTGTCCTTTGTGTTTTTCTTTTTCTTTAAGAACCATGCTAGTATGAGATAGCCATTCATTGGTTTATAGAATGCTTCATGTGCTTCACTTATATCTTTTAAGTATGATCTTATAGAATTGCTCTTTGTGCTTCACTTAAATCTTTTGAGTATGGTTTTATAGAATGCTTCATTTGCTTCACTTATACATTTTGAGCTAGGATATTGTTTAGTTTATATTAATTGTAGAATGCTCCATGAACTTCACTTATATCATTTGGGGTATGAATAATACTATCATCTAAAGCGGGTTTGGAAGAGTGTCAACTTTAGGAACTAGTGATCCCGCTATTTCGAATGAGAAGAATTTTGCTTATGTGGAGAGCAGAAAAATTTCTATGCTTGTAGATCATGAAAAGAATGCTTTATGTGATGGTTATATTGTTGAACTCATTCATGATGCTACTGAAAATTATTATGAGGGAGGAATACATGCTTGTAGGAGTTGCAATAATATCAAGTTTCCTCTCCATGTGCTTAAAGTTTTGAAGTTATACTTGTTTTGCCTTCCTATGCTAGTTGATTCTTGTTCCTATAAATTATGTATTCGCAAAATCCCTAGGCATAGGAAGTTGGTTAGATTCAAATGTGCTAGTCATATTCTTCATGATGCTCTCTTTATGTTTCAAATCTTATCTTTTATGTGAGCATCATTGAAATCATCGTGCCTAGCTAAAAGGCATTAAAGAAAAGCGCTTGTTGGGAGACAACTCAATATTTACCCTTACTGCTTTTGTGTGTTCTCATGATTAAGATACTGTATTAATCTTGTATTATAGCTTTTGTTTCAATAAAGTGCCAAGTAAGACCTTTGGGAAGACTTGGGTAAAAGTTAATGTGATCTTGCTATCAAAAAAACAGAAACGTTGCGCTCACAAGATTAGCTGCCATTTTTTTTTACAGAAGAGTGCTTTGGTGCTGATTATTTTTGCAGAAGATTAATAGAAAAATTCCTCACGTCCACCAATTTATTTCATAATTTTTTGAGTAGCAGAAGTATGGTTAGTGTTCAGATCATTACAGACTGTTCTGTTTCTGACAGATTCTGTTTTCATTGCATAGTTTGCTTGTTTTCTAGTTTCTATGACTTATATTTCTCAATATAAATTGTAGAAATGATATGGTACAGTAGGCTTTGTGTGAGAACAATTATGAGCCTTGTATTTGACAGTACCGAAGTGAATGGTTTACTCTTTATCATACTAACCTATCTCACGAAGTTCCATTAAGTTTTGTGTGATTGAAGTTTTCAAGCTTTGGGTGAGACATCAATATGAGGAGAATAAGGAGTGGAAAGACCCTAAGCTTGGTGATGTCCAAGGCACCCCAAGGTAATATTCAAGGAAGACTCAAGCGCCTAAGCTTGGGGATGCCCCGGAAGGCATCCCCTCTTTTGTCTTCAAAATTATCGGTATACCTTACTCAGAGCTATATTTTTATTCGTCACATGATATGTCTTTTTCTTGGAGCGTATTTTCAAATTTACTCGTTGTTTGAATAAAATCATCGGATCTGAAATCTTAAATGAAAAAGAATCCACCCATAGATAGTTAATTATTTGACTACTCAGTGTCCTTCACTTATATCTTTTAGAGTAGTTTGTCATTTACTCACGTGCTTCATGTATATCCTATGAGTAAATGGTTGAATAATTGAATATCATAAATCTGAATTTATATATGTTTCATATGTTTATACCATGGGGAGTAATGACTTCACACAGAATAAGTATAGGTAGCAAACTCATTGAAAGAAGCCTCCGTAGCCACCGAAAACCAATCTAGGCCCTGTCCGGCACCTTGCCGGAGGGGGCCATCATCACCGGAGGGCATGGAGGAGGATCCCGGAGGGGACATCATCACCATGAAGGACAAGGACTAGAGGGAGAACCTCTCCCCATCTAGGGGGAGGCCATGGAGGAGGAAGCATAAGGGGGAGAACCTCTCCTCCTCTCTCTTGGTGGCACCAGAGTGCCATCGGGAGGGGAATCATCACCGTGGTGATCGTCTTCATCAACATCACCATCATCATCACCATCCTCATCTCTTTTACGCGATCCACTCTCCCGCACCCCGCTGTAATCCCTACTTGAACATGGTGCTTTATGCCACATATTATGATCCAATGATGTGTTGCCATCTTATGATGTTTTGAGTAGTTATCCTTTGTCTTTGGGTTGATTTATGATCTATATTGGTATGAGCTATATGTTTTACTTTGGTGCTGTCCTATGGTGCCCTCCGTGTCGCGCAAGCGTGAGGGCTTCCCGCTGTAGGGTGTTGCAATACGTTCATGATTCGCTTATAGTGGGTTGGTGAGTGACTGAAACACAAACCCGAGTAAGGGGGTTGTTGTGTATGGGAATAAAGAGGAATTGATGCTTTAATGCTATGGTTGGGTTTTACCTTAATGATCTTTAGTAGTTGCGGATGCTTGCTAGATTTCCAATCATAAGTGCATATGATCCAAGTAGAGAAAGTATGTTAGCTTATGCCTCTCCCTCATATGAAACTGCAATAGTGATTACCGGTCTTGTTAACAATTGCCTAGGACAATTCCGCACACCGATCCACCATTATTCCACACTCGCTATTTATAATCCTTAGTAATATATTCTAACTTTATGATAACAGCACCTACTTTCATATTTTAGTTCTCTGATATCATATAAAGTTATCCACCTCATACCCACAACGTAGTTTTATTTCTCGTTTCTAGTTGGAAGCAAACGTTCGGTGTATGTAGAGTCATATCAGTGGCAGATAGGGCTTGAGAGAATATTGATCTTACCTTTAGCTCCTTGTGGGTTCGACACTCCATACTTATCACTTCCACCTTTGGAAATTGCTACGATGATTCCCTGCACTTGGGGATTATTAATCACCCGCTCCAATTCAAATGGCTGATAAACAGGAAACATAGTTGAATGTACAGACATTGTATGAGAGACAGATGCAATAGATAGTGTGGAAAAAAGAGGGCATGAAATAGTTGACATGTATATTGTTTAACTGAAACAGATAGCATGACATAATTTCACGTATATGATGTCTATCTAAACTGGATAGCATAGCATAACATAATTCAAAGATATGATGAATAACTAAACAGGACCGCATGACATAATTCACCTACATGTTATCTAAGTAACTGGATCACATCATTGAATTCACATATGTGATTTATATGCTAAATAGAGGGCATTCGATATGATGTCTGAACTAAGAACATGGTGTTGAATATTGTGTATATGATGTCTAAACTATGCAATGCAAGACACCATATGCATGATATGAGCAGTATAACCGTGCCAAGTTAGAGCATACACCTCGCTAGGGGAATAGGACTGGTCATCTGTCTCTGAATCCATCTCCGAGGAGCTATCGGGACCCAACAAGAGATCTGCTTCGACAGGTAGCACTGTCTGCTCTGAAGGCCTTGTTTTCACTCCAGATTTTTCAATCTCCCACCCAAATGGCTGATTCACAGGAAGAGTAGTTTAATGTACAAACATTGTTGACAAATGGAAATGTAATGAAGAAAAGGATGGGAAAGATATCATTCAAATATATGATGCCTGGTTAAACAGGATGGCATTGCACATTTCACATATATTATGGGTGGCTAAAAGACATGAGACTACATAATTCCCATATATGATATAGAAACTAAACAGGTGGCATTACAGAACATGTCTAAACTAAGCAGATGACATATATGATGTCAAAACTAGGCACTGCAAGGCAACATATGCATGATATGACTAACATCATCATGCCAAGGTAGAGCTAACACCTTGGGGGGTAAATAGTAGTGGTCAGCGGCATCTGAATCCGCCTCAGAACAGATATGTTCCTCTGGATTACAATCTGGAGAGGGGTGGGGAGGGTTTGCCATTGAACCCACCATGGAGCGATGTCTGCATGACATTGTATTGCTGCGCAAAACTCTTCTCTTTTTCTCCACATGTTCAGCATGACTGTGTACAATATCTGACATGCATACGAAAAAAATATGGTGAGATTATGTAAGGAGAGCATGCAGAAATTTAGAGTGATGGCAACAACCAGTGGATGAATCCAAAAATAATGATAGCAGGCTGATGATTGCTTTACTATTTGTTTCCCACCCAAGATAAACAACATAGGCATACCATAGGTGAACCAGATCTTAGACAGAGATACTATTCATTCCTTCCTCAATATGTGCCCCACAACTAATTTAGAACTCAAGTTTGAACATTAATTTGGACCTGACTTGGAGTCCAAGAGGTGAACATGATGTCAAGGCTGAAGCAGCACAAGACAGACATCGTCAATCTCAAGTGGGATTCTAACAGCATCTCCAATAGATGATGTAAAATAGATGTAAAATTTACATCACCAAAAACCACCTGACTACAACAGATGAGGTAAAAACTGTTGACTCTGAACTTAACTGTCGAAACTGAAATTTACCGTGGAATCTGAATGTTACTGTCGAAACTGAACGCAATGGTAGCAGAGAGGCACTTGACATGTAGTTTAGGGAGGGCCTGCAGTACATCTTCAACCTGCACCCCCTGATCCGCCATCCACCATCGGTCAAACCACCGGCCCCAGCGCCACCTCGCTGCCCTGAAACAACTCCCCACCGCTAGTCCGCCACCGCCCCGGCCAGCCCTCTAGGCCCCCCGCCCCCACCATGAACCCTAAGATAGATAGTGGGGTACCTCTCCAGCGAGCCCCCCACCCCCTGAAAATCAACTGACCCAAAAGTCGATTCAATCGACTGAAGTGTAGCTAAATCAGAGCAGAGTAGCAGCACGAGCGAGGGGGAGAGCAGCAGCAGCGAGAGCCAGAGCATCAATAGCTGGGCGATCAAGCGAGCGAGAGCCGGAGCAGCAGCAGCAACGCGTGCGAGCGAGTGAGAGCCGGAGCAGCAGCAGAAGATCCGGCTGGTATGGCCGCTGCCGCCGAAGGGGACTCGCACTGGGGGAGAGCCGCCGTGGAGATGTCGCCCGCGGCGCCGACTTCAAGGTAGCCACTCCATGGGGGTGCAGGATTGAGCACCGTCGGCGCCGGGAGGTCGAGTTAAGGAGAAGGTGCGATGCGATGAGTGTACTACCTCTTTGGTTGCGCCGAGTAGGCCTCGGCTTCGTCCGATGAGTCGGTGAGGATGTTGCGGTTCCGGTGGAGCAGGTTAAGGCGGCGTTGTGGGGATGGAGCAACCACGATAGACGAGGCGATCATCGGAGCAACTCCTTGGAGGTGGAGGACGGGGCGGCTGAACCGGCGGGACGACGAGATGGACGACGGATCCTCATCCGGGGAGGTGGACGAGGGACGTCGAGCTATTGCGGTGGACGATGTCGTCGGGGAAGAGGCTCCGGCTGGGCAGCGGCGAGGTGGCAGACGGAGGAGGGTGGGGTTTCGCGGCTAGAGCGGAGAGGTTATGGCGGCCTGGGATTTCGAATGGCAAAAAGGAGGCGATGGGAGGGGGTGAACCATGAATTAGGGACGCGCTTGTCCAAAATGTAGGGTGTGTTACAAAAGTACCCCCCCACTGATTTGAACTAGCGGCCCTTTCGGCTCAGGGTTAGAAGGAGGATTTCGCGTGTCGGGATTTGGCAGCTGGAGGGAGTTTTCGCGCGCGTTGTAATTTCGGGATAGCAAGGCGCGGGTTGTGAATGCGCCAGTTTTGGGAGCATGATATCTGAATTTTCGGGATATAACAAGGCACGGGTTGAATTTTAGGGACAAGCCTAACATGTAATATTGTACTTGTACATACCAAATCAATTCACACTTCCCTCAACCAAAATGAAAACGAAAAAAATAAAACTATTCACACCACACAAAGAGAGAGTCTTGCCCCGTTTTACTATAAAAATGCTATTCAAAGCTACTCCCTCCTTCCATCTATATAGGGCCTAATGCGTTTTTTGATGCTAACTTTGACCAAATATTAGAGCAATAACATATGACATGCAACTTACACAAAGCACACCATTAAATTAGTCTGTGAAAGGTTCTTTCAATGATATAATTTTCACATTGTGCATGTCATGTACTATTAATCTTGTCAATAGTCAAAGGCGGTCTTAAAAACCGCATTACGCCCTATATAGATGGAAGGAGGGAGTATGAATCCATGTTATGTCCAATTAAATTTTTTCGCTTGTTGTATGATGCATGTAACCTACTCATACCAATATTTTAGTGCATTCCAAATGTCTATACTACCGCTGCAATTCAAACTGAATATGAATTCGTTTCTCTATTTCAATAAGAATCTACAAACATGATTGTTGCCAACTTCAACCATCATTCGTGTATTACCTTAATAACACACCACATGATTACTATAGAGATAGATATGAACTATGTGTACTACATGAAATCGAATTCTATTTTTTGAATACACTTGATGTTGATTCCAAATAATAGTACATTTGATGTCCTAACTATATATTCATAATCTAAACCATGTTCCATACGTACACCGAGTTTATCACACATAGTATAGTGCCCAACCTCTACATCATGACAAGTATTTAGACCTGAGCTACAAAAGCCACACATTGGCCCAAATTATGATCAATGTTCTATATATTATACGTAGTACTAGCAAGGTGCCTATGCGTTCCACAGAACATCAACATGATCAAGGGGAGGCCTAATTTGCAAATATGGAGAGGGGTGTGGGTATCTTTTTTCAAAATTGCCATAGTTTCCTTCCTATCCATCAGATATAAATCGAACGACCTATATTGCAGGATGGCAGGCACACCATCAGCAACAACTCTGTTTTTTATAAGAGTAGAGATAAAATATATTGTATGTAGTATAACATGTTCATAACCACACCATGTGTATCACCGTAATATATATTCACACATGTGTCGGTTTAAAACACTATGATAAATTCTTCAAATATCCAAATTCGCTTTTTATAATGAAGTATGATCGCTATTCGTCTTTTACACCCACACAATCCTCTTATCTTTGTAGCTAGCGCTAACTTTCTCTCATGCATGCACATGCCCGTGTCCCTCTCACCCTCCCTCGGTATTCTCTAGCTCCATCGCGCAAATTCGTCTTTTCACTTTAGGTCGTTCACCCACGGTGTGTGTAGGCCCAACTCCTTCTTTATGGCACACATCGATCAATATGCCTCTCTAGCCAGGTGTGCCTAGCACAAACATAAGCTTCCCCTCTTCTCTTATCACCGTCCATGCCTCACTCCCACCACTCTTTTCATCGATCTCATACTCGCACACTCCTTCCCCCTCGATATAGTGTGACTCTCGCACCACCTCCTAGATGCATCCCTCTCTCTCTATCCTTCTCCTCGTGCCTCATTTGCTTCTAACACACACATGCATGTATACCAATCGATCTCCCAACATATACCTAGGTTGACTTTAACTATTCCCCCCATCGATCGACGTACCTCACAAGTTATGTCTCTCCTTTCTCTGACAAAGGATGATTGATCTTCCTATGTAGTTACGTCTGCTTACCACAGCCATATCGTCCCCCTCATCATTCATGCATGCCTCCTGACCCGTTTCTCACACGCACGTGCACAGACAGGCAGCCATCCCCTCTCTTATTGATATTGCAGGCGTGCCCTCCGGTTGTGTAGCAAGCCTATCCCACCATTTGTTAGAAGCAACCCCACTACCACCCCCTCCAACACTCTAGATCCATCTCTCTCCCAACCTTATTCCTCTCCTACACGTATGCATGGATGCCATCGATCTCCCTTAATACATGAGGTAGGCCTCTCTCCTCCTCCACACATATACCAGCCATTGTACCTCTATAGTTAATTAGGCCTCCCTCCCCCCACCACACATCGATAGTCAAGCGCTGTAGGTAGGTATCCATGCCACAGAGACAAACTGCACCTGTCCCCTCTCATGTTCCAGTAGGCTAGCCACTCTATATCTTTGACATGGGCACACACAAATTCAATGGCACTCTTTATCGATCGCGCGCGCGCACACACACACATCATCCCTCTCTTCGATTCTATGGACACCTCAAGCCGATGATACCTCCACTCTCTTCTCGTGGATCGCTCGCTCTATATATATGATATATCCAGGACTCTATTTCACACACATTGCATATGTTTCATTTTTTGGTTGACCCCCTCCCCCCCCCCAAAAAAAACTCTCATGAACCCACACACTATATCTCTCTACGTTTGTATCTCTCTCACACAACCCCACGTAGGTGGTGTACGTATACAAGAAGATAATAGGTGCACCATGCACATACTCACGCTTCATGCCCAGCCACACCCGGGCGGGTACACGGGGAGTTCATTTCTGTACGAAATGGCAGCCCACGTGCTAATTTGAACGCGTGTAGCGGTTGTTTACCTACGGAGGTCGTGTAACACGCGTGCACGAAACAAAGTTCGACTTGATGCATTGGCGCGTTATTTTTAAATAAAGTTATATCACTCAATGGCATGTACACAGAATATAAAACGATTTTTATGGAGAAAAAGGTAGTCTGCTCCACTATATACAATGGAGCCTGCCTACCTGGTTTGTCTCTCTTCAGAGTATCTCACACAAGGCTGCGGTGGCCTCTCTCTCTCTCTCACCGTTGGTCACTGATCCGGCCGCATCCCATCTGCCGGCGAAAAGGGAGGACGTGCATTGTTTCTCTGTTCGACGGTGCCGAGGTAGCACGTCCTGATCTGCGGTACACTCCATTCTATCTGACCAAGCTCCGGCGCGGTAGGGCCTACGCCACCTGCTCGCTGCCGCAGTATGGGCAGATTCCGCCTGCCGCCGCTCACCTAGTTACATCCCGACGACCTCCAAGTATCCCCTCCGGCCTTGCTCCACTGCCCGTCTTCCCACGTTGCTGCATGTGGATCTTCCATAGTTCTTTACCCAAAACGTAGCTCGCTCGGCGTACTTTTCTTATTGCAATATCGTCCTCACACCGTTTTACACAAACACAACTGTATTGTTATCTTCCCTTAGGACAAGGAATATTCTCCCTTTTTTCATCGCATGTGTCATCAACTATTATTGGCTAGTAATTGTTTCCTTTCTACCTCTTTTTTGCAAATAGGGCTATCCATTTCACCTCGTTGCTATTGCGACCTTTTGGTGAACTGCACAAATCACTTTTTTCTTAAGAGTGTTTTGTGCATGTAACATCCCAAATTTTCAATTTGGAATGTTATACATAGGTCATTCATGCATATCATATTTTAATTGCATTTCGTTTTGTGATCCTCGAAATCCTAAGCAACTCAAGGACCCTCGGAGAGAGTTGGGGATTTTCCTTGGTTCTCATATTTGAGTTTTATCAAATATTGAAACAAGGATCACTTTGAGTTTTAATTATTTTTCTCTCCAAAAATATTTCACATCAAAATATATGAGAGGGGATCATATGACTTCTCCAAAATAAATGAAATGTAAGAGGCAAATATTAAAATCAATTTGTATTTTTTTATTTGGTGTCTTATCGCTATTTTATTTGAATTAGGAAAATAGGCATTTTTCAAATTTGCATTAGAATCCTAAATAAATGTTCACCTTGTCCGGTAGATTTTTAGAGAACGGGGAAAATTTATTCAGGATTTTTGGAGTCTGTTTAGTATTTCTTTTCTTCGTTTCTGCGCGGAATTATTTAAAAAAAGTCAACTGACCTAGCCGGGCCGTGCCCGACTAGGACTCGCCCGGCCGGCCTTTATAACCAGCGCCCCGACCCCGCAGCCCACCAGCCCGTCCTACCACTGAAACCCTAACCCTAACCCGCCGCCGCCGAACTTCGCCACCGCCCGCGCCGCCCACCGCCCCGCCGCCGGAGGCCGTCGCCGCCGCCCGCCGCCGATTCCGCCACCCGCCGGAGTTGCTCGCCACCGCCGTCGGACTTCCCCTAGAGCCGCCGCCGTCCCGTCCAGAGGTAGCCGCCGCCACCGGTTTTTGCCAGAAAACCGTATGGTTTTTTAGAACCCGCGGTTATTTTCTTTTAGATCGGTTTATTTTTTCCGGTTTAGTTAATTAGCGAACGCCCGTTCGTACGTTCATTTTAACGGACGGTTTTCACCCGTTAATCGCAGACAGCGAACGTTCGTTCGTTAGCCTGTTTGTCAGTTTTCTTTTTCCAGGGTTTTCCCGTGATTATTTTTGATTGCAATTTCTGCCCTGTTTTTCGTTTTAGTTTATCTTTTCACTCGTTTATCGGAATCAGGCGATTCAAGCGCCTAGATCTTCGTCTCGAAGCCCTCTTTCTGTTTAATCAACTTGAACAAGATTTTGGTACTGTAAAAATTTGACTTTAGTCTAGATTAGTAATCGGATCTTGTTTCTTTCGCAGTTTGAGTTTCGTTGCTCCGTTTGATTTAATTCTTTTTGCAAACCGGAGTTCTTCGGTTGAACTTTCCGGCTAGATCTTCTTGTTTGAGATTTACCCATGCTTCTTTGCTTGATTGCTTATGTATGCTATTGTTTGTTTGCGATAGAACACCCGGAGTGCGAAGCGTGCTACTACGAGTCTTTAGGATTTGCAGGTCGTCAGCAAGGCAAGTAACACTTTAATCATACCCCTTTATCACCCAGTTTTATGCATTAGTTTCAACCTTCACACATTGCATGAGTAGGATCTCTTAACATGTGGGTCTGGGAAGTAGATAATGAGATAGAACCTATTACCTGTTTTATTATCAAACCCTTGGGAGTTACCCCTACGTTATGCTTATATTGCCATGCTATGCTGGTAGGCGTGGTTTGGGTTTGAGTGTATCCATGACAGGTGTGAGTTGTTAATTAATGGTTCAACTTAAGGTGGCAACTTTAATACACATCTGGGTGGATTGCTTGTGGGCACCTAGAGAATCCAGTGTTGTCCTAGGATATCCCGGAGTACCCGTGTGATCATCCTACGGTCCGCCACCCAGGCTCGAAGGGATCATAAGACTATTCATGCTAGAAACTTCTGTGTGCAGCCACAAGCCATTATGGGCTCTGGCATAGTTGAGTAGGTTGCATGAGCTCTTGAAGAGGTGGTCTAGCAGATGTAGGGGATTGTAGGTGTACTGGTCCACTCGGAGTAGAGAGCAAATGCTTCTGAAAGACTATGTCTCGGTCATCCGTTTCTCAAACACCAATGCAGTGCGAGAAATACAACGGAGGAGATCGAGTCTTGTGAGGAAAAGTGCGCAAACCTCTGCAGAGTGTATAAACTAATCATGGTTAGCCGTGTCCCCGGTTATGGACATCTTGAGTATCTGGTTCTTGGATTATCATATGGATCTCATCACTCTAAAATTAATTTGTTGGGTTGATAATTACTTTTAATTGGGATTGAGTTGGAGGAACCTTCTCAATATTGTTCAACTACCATGATAGTTAAATAAAATATATTCCTTTGTTGTAGGAAAAAATTGGCTTTTCGCAGAACATATTAACCATACAGCCTCCACCAGCATATATGCTTGTAGTGATAGTATTTATCTGTTCATTACTCTCCTGTGTTACATTGCCAGCATATTCCATGTGCTGACCCGTTTTCGGGCTACAACATATCATGTTGCAGACTTTTCAGACGATGAGTAAGGTGTGATAGGTCGTTTGTCATGCACTCAACTATGCTGTTGGAGTTGATGGACTCACTTTATCTTCCAAGCCTTCCGCTGTTATCGTATTAGATGGCCTTAAGCCATATTTATTGTAATAAGTTCTCTCTTGAGACATTCGATGTAATAAGTGTGTGATTGCCACTCTGTTATAAATCCTTCGAGTATTGTGTGTGTCAGCATTACCGATCCAGGGATGACACTGTAGCACAGAGACTTGACCGTTTGAGGTCGGGTCGCTACAAGATGGTATCAGAGCATACGCTGAATGTAGGACATGACCACTAAGAAAAGCCATAGGTCATTTCTGACTCCTCTCCATTTTCTACTCTTTAGGATGGTAGATACGAGGAACAAGTTTGCACAACCGGATGAAGACACACCTTTTGGAAGACACTTGAAGGAGGTCACTAAGTACCTGAACATTGGAATACCAAGCTTCACCGGGACCTATACCGCCACTTTACTAGAAGACGAGCGATGGATGATTCGAGTTCAAGTTCCAGGAAGGATGTTCACGCCAGTCACTAAACCCATTGAGTTTTCCTTTGATGCACCCACCTAGAGTCTAGGCAAGAGTATGGAAGCCCACATTGCTATAGGACGTATTGGAGAAGTCTACAAACAGGAGTTGAAGGACACTATCTACCAGATATGTGGACGCCGAGATGAGAAATGGGAGATGATCAACACCAGGAAGGACAGGTCCATTGCAGCATTCATCCAGGAATTAAACCACCACATTCATCGCCAGGAGAACCAGATGTGCGCAAGCATGATAGATTTGAAGAAGGCGATGATCAGGATCACGGAGCTAGAAGAGGAGCTTAAGTCTACACGTGATGGATATGAGGAGGAAATGATGATACTTGTGGAGAGGAATGACGACATGACTAGGAAGTTAGGAGTTTTTATGGGAGACCCCGCTCCAGGAGGAGAAGACGACGAACCTAAGGAGATTCGTTCTGAAGACTACATCATCATAGACGACACCGACTCCGACCCGGATAGTAGTGATGATGACTATGAAGACGAAGCTGGAGCGGATATCATGGAGTCTTCCACCGATCAAAATTTCTAGTAGACCACCAATACTATTAGTAGTACCCCCATGTAAATATTAGTAGTCCGAGCACTGTAACGATAGTTAGACCGATTGTATGCCCTTCGTTGATTGATTGAGTGGTATGATATGATTGTGTTTGTCTCATGTGCATGTGGGTAGTGTTTTATCATTAAACCACATTCTATTCTAATCTCTACCCTCTAAACCCATCAGATGCCTCCGAGACGTGATCCTGGTTTTGCTTTCCCACCGGAGCTCACTTAGTTGATCCAGCAGCAGAATGCCTTGATGCAGTTGTTAGTTAAGAACCAAGGCAACAACAACAACAACAACAACCCACCGCCACCACCACCATTTGACAACTTAGCTCGTTTTCTGAGGCTGCAACTGCCGGTGTTTTCTAGTAGCACCGAGCCAATAGTTGCTGATGATTGGCTGAGCAGGATTGGAAGGGAGTTGACCACCGCAGGTTGCACAGATGCTGAGAAGGTGCATTTTGCCGCACACCAATTGGATGGACCAGCAGCCGCATGGTGGGAGAATTACACAACCACTTTTCCTATAGCCAATGTCACCTAGGAGCAGTTTCAGCAAGCATTCCGCACAACCCACGTATCGATTGGAGCTATGAGCATGAAGAAGCGTGAGTTTCGCAACTTACACCAAGGGAATCGTACTGTAGGCTAGTACGTGGAGGAGTTTAGTAAGTTATCCCACTATGCTCCAGATGATGTGGCCACAGATGCCGTGAAGCAGGAGAAGTTTATGGAAGGGCTGAATGATGAGATGAGTATGCAGTTAATGGTGGCAACATTTAACAACTACCAGGAGTTGGTAGATAAAGCTCTCATGATCGAAGGGAAGCAGCAGCAGAAAGGGAGACGCAAGAGGAAATATGGACAAGGGAAGTACAATTCAGGAGCTCAGCAAAAGCCTCGCTTTACCCCAAACTCAGGAGGGCTTACCCATAACCATGGAGGACACACTCACAATGGAGGAAGCTCCCATAATCATACTGGCCCAAGGAATGGGAATGGGAATGGAGCAAGCAACAATCAGAACCGTTCCAATCCAGCCACACCCGCCAAGAGGGACCTAAGCCATATTACTTGTTTCAAATGTGGGAAGACTGGACATTATGCCATGGGGTGCCCTGAAGCGAAGAACGGAAATGGTAATGGGAGCTCTAAGAAGAAGCCCAATCCATTTAACAAAGGACAAGTGAACCACGTGAATGTGGAGGAGGTTGAAGAGCAACCAGATGCAGTTATCGGTAAGTTTTTAGTTAAGTCATTTACTGCAATCGTTCTTTTTGATACTGGTGCATCACATTAATACATATCAAGTGGATTTGTGGATAAGTATAAGTTGCCCACTAGAGTTCTTAAGACACCTATGCTAGTAACCTCGCCCGGAGCCGAGTATATGGCAAGCAATGGATGTTTTCAGTTGCCATTAACCATCGGTAGTCATGTTTTCCCCACTGACTTGATAATTCCAGAGTCGCAAGGATTGGATGTGATACTAGGAATGGATTGGCTGTCGATGTATGGAGGAAACATCGATTGCGCCAGTAAGTCAATTCTGCTTACTACCCCAGAGGGAAAAAGGATCAAGTATGTATCCAGGCATGCGCCAAGGAGAACCCAAGTACATTCTCTCACGGGAGTTGTTCAGGAGGAAGTGCATGTTGTGAAGGATTACCCATATGTATTTCCATAGGAGTTACCAGGCATGCCACCAGATCGAGACATAGAGTTTTTGATAGAGCTGTTGCCAGGCACCGGGCCAATATCAAAGAGACCAAACTGGATGCCCATGAATGATCTGGAGGAGATCAAGAAACAGATTAAAGAGTTATTAGAGAAAGGTTACATCCGACGGAGTTCATCACCATGGGGAGCCCCAGTGCTATTGGTTGAGAAGAAGGATAAATCTCTAAGAATGGTTGTTGATTATCGGGTGTTGAATGAAGTGACAATCAAGAACAAGTACCCACTGCCGATGATCAATGATCTATTTGACCAGCTATAAGGAGCTAAAGTGTTTTCGAAGATCGACCTGCTATCAGGTTACCACCAGCTGAAGATTTGAGAAAAGGATATTCCTAAGACAGCTTTTACCACAAGGCATGGGCTTTATGAGTATACGATTATGTCATTTGGATTGACTAACGCCCCTGCCTATTTCATGAGTATGATGAATAAGATGTTCATGGAGTTCTTGGATAAGTTTGTCATGGTGTTCACTGATGATATTTTAGTATACTCAAAGAATGAAGAGGAACACAAGGAGCATTTGCGCTTAGTTCTCGAGAAACTTAGGGAGCACCAGTTGTATGCCAAGTTCAGCAAATGTGAGTTTTGGTTGAAGGAAGTTGGATTTCTTGGACATGTTATATCGGGGAAAGGTATAGCAGTGGACCCCACCAAAGTTCAGTCAGTCACTGAGTGGTTGGCACCCACCTCAGTTGGAGAAATCCTCAGTTTTCTTGGACTCACGGGATACTATCGGAGATTCATTAAAAAATTCTCTAAGATTGCGAAGCCTATGAAGACGTTGTTGAACAAGGACACCAAGTTCCATTGGACTGAGGAATGTGAAGCAAGTTTCCAGGAGTTGAAGAAACATTTGACTACAGCCCCAATGCTGATTCTGCCGGATATATGCAAGGATTTCCAAGTGTATTGCAACGCCTCTCGCCTAAGACTTGGAGGAGTACTTATGCAAGATGGGAGAGTTGTTTCATATGCGTCACGACAACTTCGACCGCATGAGTTGAATTATGCCACACATGACTTGGAGTTGGCAGTCGTTGT
This sequence comes from Triticum dicoccoides, assembly GCF_002162155.2. Taxonomy (NCBI): domain Eukaryota; kingdom Viridiplantae; phylum Streptophyta; class Magnoliopsida; order Poales; family Poaceae; genus Triticum; species Triticum dicoccoides. The sequence continues at coordinate 118,194,020 of NC_041380.1, forward strand.
ACATGCACTCAAGACCTGGAGACACTTTATTATTGGAAACCATTGTGATGTGTACACGGATCATAAGAGTTTGAAGTACATCTTTACACAAAAGGAGTTGAACCTCAGGCAAAGGAGATGGTTGGAGCTTATAAAGGATTATGATATGAAGTTGCACTATCATCCGGGAAAGGCCAATGTTGTAGCAGACGCTTTGAGTCGAAAGAGTTATGCCAATACCTTAGTAATAGGAGGATTGCCAAAGGAGTTAGCAGAAGATTTCAGGGAGCTACATTTAGAGATTGTTACCAATGGTTTTGTTACAACCATGGAAGTTTAGTCGACCTTGTTGGGAAAGATTCGAGAAGCCGAGAAGGATGACAAAGAAATTGTCGAGATAAAGCAGAAGATGAGTGAAGGCAAAGCCAAAGGTTTTCGTGAGGATGAGCATGACACCTTGTGGTTTGAAGACCATATTTTTGTGCCCAATAATGTCGAGATCAGGAAGTTCATATTACAGGAAGCTCATGACTCACCATACTTGATACACCACGGAAACACCAAAATTTATTTGGATTTGAAGGAGTGTTTCTGGTGGACTAGAATGAAGAAGGATATTGCCGAGTATGTAGCCGTATGTGATGTATGTCAGAGAGTGAAGGCAGAACATCAGAAGCCAGCAGGATTACTACAGCCTATGCCAATACCCTAATGGAAGTGGGATAAACTTGGCATGGATTTTATCACCGATTACCCAGGACCCGGCCGGGATATGATTCTATCTGGGTAGTAGTGGACCACTTGACCAAAGTAGCTCACTTTATCCCAGTGAAAACCACATATATAAGTGCAAAGTTGGCCAAGATATATATGACCAGGATCGTATGTATGCATGGAGTTCCGAGGACCATCGTATCAGACAGAGGAACGCAGTTTACTTCAAAGTTTTGGCATCAACTGCACCAGACTTTGGGAACCAGGCTAGAGTTTAGAACATCGTTTCACCCGCAGACAGATGGACAGACTGAGAGAGTCAATCAGATTCTGGAGGACATGTTGAGAGCTTGTGCACTAGACTACGGGTCTAGTTGGGATGATAATTTACCCTACATGGAATTCTTGTACAACAATAGCTACCAGGCCAGTTTGAAGATGGCACCTTTCGAAGCACTATACAGAAGAAGATGCCGAACCTCGTTGATGTGGGATGAAGTTGGAGACCGCCAGTTTTTTGGACCGGATTTGATTAAGGAATCCGAGGAGAAGGTTAAGCTGATTCGAGATAGACTGAAGATAACTCAGTCCAAACAAAAGAGTTATGCAGACTCGAAACGCAAGGAGGTAGTCTATGAAATCGGAGACATAGCATATATGTGAGTGTCACCTCTGCGAGGAGTTAAGCGTTTTGGAGTTAAGGGGAAGTTTGCCCCGAGATTTGAAGGACCGTACCGTGTTCTGGAGCGTATGGGAGAGGTTGCCTACAAGTTGGAGTTACCTGAAGGACTGTCAAGAGTTCATGATGTGTTTCAAGTTTCCCAGTTGAAGAAGTGCCATGCTGTCGTGGTTTTGTCACGACAGATGTCCTCGTGAAAGGACTTAGTCATGGAGCCATCGCTACGGGTTAGATTAAAGGGGTTAAAGCGGACAAAGGACGCAAGAGTTATACTGGTTCGGCCCCTTATGGTGAAGGTAAAAGCCTACTCCAGTTGTGATGGAATTGCTAGGGTTTCGATGACCAGGGAGCGAATCCGCTTCGGCTAGCTCTCGAGTTGTTATCTATTGTCCCTAAGCTGCCGTCGGGTCGTCCCTTTATATACATAGGTTGACGCCCGGCGGTTTACAGAATCCCGAGGCCGGTTCATAAACGTGCCCGGCTCGGTTTCTACCTTTCCTTGCCTTACAACATAAGTTACATATCATATGGCGGTTTACATCTACGGGACCTAATCGCCTTTGGGTCTTGGGTCTTCATGTTAGATCTCCTTCATAAAGCGCCATCCCTTTTATCTCATGGGCTTCTAACATGACTAACTCCTTGTGAACATAACCCGACCCCTCATGGCCGGTTTATACTTAATAGTAATATCCCCAACACATGCTGAGGTGGCTGATATTCCTTTGACAAATACATTGCCCCTCGAAGCAATACAGTTGGACAGTGATTTGACGTATGAGGAGAAACCAGTCAAGATTCTCGAGTTTGCCAGTCGAGTTACCCGCAACAAGGTTATCAAGTTTTGCAAAGTTCAGTGGAGCCACCAAAACCGAGGACGAAGCCACCTGGGAAAGAGAGGATGATCTACAGAAGGAGCACCTACACCTATTTTCTACCCAATCCAAATCTCGAGGGCGAGATTCATCTTAAGGGGGGTAGGTTTGTAACATCCCAAATTTTCAATTTGAAATGTTATACATAGGTCATTCATGCATATCATATTTTAATTGCATTTTGTTTTGTGATCCTCGATATCCTAAGCAACTCAAGGACCCTCGGAGAGAGTTGGGGATTTTCCCTCGTTCTCATATTTGAGTTTTATCAAATATTGAAACAAGGATCACTTTGGGTTTTAATTATTTTTCTCTCCGAAAATATTTCACATCAAAATATATGAGAGGAGATAATATGACTTCTCCAAAATAAATGAAATGTTGAAGGAAAAATATTAAAATCAATTTGTATTTTTTTATTTGGGGTTTTATCGCTATTTTATTCGAATTAGGAAAATAAGCGTTTTTCAAAATTGCATTAGAGTCCTAAATAAATGTTCACCTTGTCCGGTAGATTTTTAGAGGATGGGGAAAATTTATTTCAGGATTTTTGGAGTCAATTTAGTATTTCTTTTCTTCATTTTTCTGCACGGATTTTTTTTAAATTCAGCCGATCTAGCCGGGCCGTGCCCGACTAGGACTCGCCCGGCCGACCTTTATAACCAGCGTCCCCAACCCCACAGCACACCAGCCCGTCCCGCCGCCGAAACCCTAACCCTAACCCACCAGCGCCACCGGACGCCGCCGCCGCCGGACTTCGCCATCGCCCGCGCCGCCCACCGCCCCGC
>NC_041380.1:118197147-118251898 GCF_002162155.2 Triticum dicoccoides
GCCCCGCCATCGGACGCCGTCGCCGCCGCCCGCCGCCTCGCCGCCGATTCCGCCGCCTGCCGAAGTTGCTTGCCATCGCCGCCGGACTTTGGCAGGAGCCGCCGCCGTCCCGTCCCGAGGTAGCCGCCGCCGCCGGTTCTTGCCGGAAAACCGTACGGTTGTTTTTTAGAACCCGCAGTTATTTTCTTTTAGATCGGTTTATTTTTTCCGGATTAGTTATTTAGCGAACGTCCGTTCATATGTTCATTTTAACAAATGGTTTTCACCCACTAATCGCAGACAGCGAATGTTCGTTCATTACCTGTTCGTCAGTTTTCTTTTTCCAGGGTTTTCCCGCGATTATTTTCGATCGTGATTTCGGCCCTGTTTTTCGTTTTAGTTCATATTTTCGCTCGTTTATCGGAATCAGGTGATTCAAGCACCTAGATCTTCGTCTCGAAGCCCTCTTTCTGTTTAATCAACTTGAAAAAGATTTTGGTAGTGTAAAATTTGACTTTAGTCCAGATTAGTAATCAGATCTTGTTTCTTTCGCAGTTTGAGTTTCGTTGCTCCGTTTGATTTGATTTTTTTGCAGACCAGAGTTCTTCAGTTAAACTTTCCGGTTAGATCTTCTTATTCGAGATTTACCCGTGCTTCTTTGCTTTATTGCTTATGTATGCTATTTTTTGTTTGCGATAGAACACCCGAAGTGCGAAGCGTGCTACTACGAGTCTTTAGGATTTGCAGATCGACAGCAAGGCAAGTAACACTTTGATCATACCCCTTTATCACCCAGTTTTTATGCATTAGTTTCAACCTTCACACATTGCATGAGTAGGATCTCTTAACATGTGGGTCTGGAAAGTAGATAACGAGGTAGAACCTATTACCTGTTTTATTATCAAACCCTTGGGAGTTACCCCTACGTTATGCTTATATTGCCATGCTATGCTCGTAGACGTGGTTTGGGTTTGAGTGTATCCATGACAGATGTGAGTTATTAATTAATGGTTCAACTTAAGGTGGCAACTTTAATACACATTGATACGTCCATTTTGCATCATGCTTTTATATCGATATTTATTGCATTATGGGCTGTTATTACACATTATGTCACAATACTTATGCCTATTCTCTCTTATTTTACAAGGTTTATATAAAGAGGGAGAATGCCGGCAGCTGGGATTCTGGGCTGGAAAAGGAGCAAATATTAGAGACCTATTTTGCACAGCTCCAAAAGTCCTGAAACTTCACGGAAGACGTTTTCAGAATATATAAAAAATATTGAGAGCAAGAAGTTCACCATGGGGGGCACACCCTACCCACGAGGGTGGGGGCGCGCCATACCCCTGGACGCGCCCCCTACCTCGTGGGCCCCCTGGTGGCCCTCCGATGGCCATCTTTTGCTATATGGAGTCTTTCGATGAGGAAAAAAATCATAAGCCATCTTTCCAGACGAGACTCTGCCGCCACGAGGCGGAACCTTGGCGGAACCAATCTAGGGCTCTGGTGGAGCTGTTCTGTCGGGGAAACTTCCCTCTGGGAGGGGGAAATCAGCGTCATCATCATCACCAACGCTCCTCTCATCGGGAGAGGGCAATCTACATCAACATCTTCACCAGCACCATCTCCTCTCAAAACCCTAGTTCATCTCTTGTATCCAATTCTTGTCTCCAAGTCCGGGATTGGTACCTGTGAATTGCTAGTAGTGTTAATTACTCCTTGTAGTTGATGCTAGTTGGTTTATTTGGTGGAAGATAATATGTTTAGATCCTATATGCATATTAATACCCCTCTGATTATGAACATGAATATGCTTTGTGAGTAGTTACGTTTATTCCTGAGGACATGGGAGAAGTCTTGCTATTAGTAGTCATGTGAATTTGGTATTCGTTCCATATTTTGATGAGATGTATGTTGTCTCTCCTCTAGTGGTGTTATGTGAACGTCGACTACATGACACTTCACCATTATTTGGGCCTAGAGGAAGGTATTGGGAAGTAATAAGTAGATGATGGGTTGCTAGAGTGACAGAAGCTTAAACCCTAGTTTATGCGTTGCTTCGTAAGGGGCTGATTTGGATCCATATGTTTCATGCTATGGTTAGATTTACCTTAATACTTTTGTTGTAGTTGCGGATGCTTGCAATAGAGGTTAGTCATAAGTGGGATGCTTGTCCAAGTAAGGGAAGCACCCAAGCACCGGTCCACGCACATACCAAATTACCAAAGTACCGAATGCGAATCATATGAACGTGATGAAAACTAGCTTGACGATATTCCCATGTGTCCTCGGGAGCGCTTTACATCATATAAGAGTTTGTCCAGGCTTGTCCTTTTCTACAAAAAGGATTGGGCCACCTTGCTGCACTTTATTTACTTTGTTACTTGTTACTCGTTACAAATTATCCTATCACAAAACTTTCTATTACCTATTATTTCCGTGCTTGCAGAGAATACCTTGCTGAAAACCGCTTATCATTTCCTTCTGCTCCTCGTTGGGTTCGACACTCTTACTTATCGAAAGGACTATGATAGATCCCCTATACTTGTGCGTCATCAAGAGTCTTTTCTCGCGCCGTTGCCGGAGAGTGAAGCGCCTTTGGTAGGTGGAATTTGGTAAGGAAAAATTTATATAGTGTGCTGAAATTTACTGTCACTTGTTACTATGGAAAGTAATCCTTTGAGGGGCTTGTTCGGGGTATCTTCACCCCGACCAGTAGAGCAAAGAGTTTCTCCTCAACCTACTGAACCTACTGAAAATGAAAATGTCTGCTTTGAAATTCCTTCGGGTATGATAGAAAAACTGCTAGCTAATCCTTTTGCAGGAGACGGAACAATTCATCCAGATGAGCACCTAATATATGTGGATGAAGTTTGTGGATTATTTAAGCTTGCAGGTGTACCCGGAGATGTTATTAAGAAGAAGGTCTTCCCTTTATCTTTGAAGGAAGATGCATTGACATGGTATAGGCTATGTGATGATACGGGGTCATGGAACTACAAACGATTAAAATTGGAATTTCATCAGAAGTTTTATCCTATGCATCTTGTTCATCGTGATCGCAATTATATATATAATTTTTGGCCTCGTGAAGGAGAAAGCATCGCTCAAGCTTGGGGAGGCTTAAATCAATGTTATATTCATGCCCCAATCATGAGCTCTCAAGAGAAATGATTATTCAAAATTTATATGCTCGGCTTTCTGATAACAATCGCACCATGCTCGATACTTCTTGTGTTGGCTCTTTTATGACGAAGACTATTGAATTGAAATGGGATTTATTGGAAAGAATTAAATGCAACTCTGAAGATTGGGACCTCGACGAAGGTAAGGAGTCAGGTATGACACCTAAGTTTGATTGTGTTAAATCTTTTATGGATACCAATGTTATCCGTAAATTTAGCACTAAATATGGACTTCACTCTGAGATAGTAGCTTCTTTCGGTGAATCTTTTGCTACTCATGTTGATCTCCCTAGGGAGAAGTGGTTTAAATATCATCCTCCCATAGAAGTAAAATTAGGTGCACCTATTAAAGTTGAAGAGAAGACTGTCACTTATAATGATCCTATTATTCCTATTGCTTATGTTGAGAAACCACCTTTTCCTGTTAGGATAAAGGATCATGCTAAAACTTCAACTATGGTTCGTAAAAGCAATATTAGAACTTATACACCTGCTGAGCAAATTAAAATTGAACCTAATATTGATATTGTTAAAGATCTCTTGTCTGATAATATTGATGGGCATGTTATTCATTTCCGTGATGAGACTGCTAGAATTGTTAAACCTTGTGCTAAAGATAAACCTAGATCTTTGGTAGGCATACCTGTTATTTCTGTTAAAATAGGAGATCATTGTTATCATGGCTTATGTGATATGGGTGCCAGTGCTAGTGCTATACCTCATGACTTGTACAAAGAAATTATGCATGATATTGCACCTGCTGAGATAGAAGATATTGATGTCACAATTAAACTTGCCAATAGAGATACTATTTCAACAATTGAAATTGTTAGAGATGTTGAAGTCTTGTGTGGGAAAACTAAATATCCTGCTGATTTTCTTGTTCTTTGTTCCCCACAAGATAGCTTTTGTCCCATTATATTTGGTAGACCCTTCTTAAACACTGTTAATGCTAAGATAGATTGCAAAAAGGATGTTGTTACTATTGGTTTAGGTGATATGTCTCATGAATTTAATTTCTCTAAATTTCATAGACAACACCGTGAAGAGGAATTGCCTAGTAAAGATGAAATTATTGGTCTTGCCTCTATTGCCGCACCTCCTAGTGATCCTTTAGAACAATATTTGCTAGACCATGAAAATGATATGTTTATGAATGAAAGAAGGGAAATAGATGAAGTATTCTTTAAACGGGAACCCATCCTGAAACACAATTTTCCTGTTGAAATCCTAGGGGATCCTCCTCCACCCAAGGGTGATCCCGTGTTTGAGCTTAAACCTTTACTTGATACTCTTAAATATGCTTATCTTGATGAGAAAAAGATATATCCTGTTATTATTAGTGCTAACCTTTCAGAGCATGAAGAAGAGAGATTATTGAAAACTCTGAGGAAGCACCGTGCTGCTATTGGATATACTCTTGATGATCTTAAGGGCATTAGTCCCACTCTGTGTCAACACAAAATAATTTTAGAGGAAGATGCCAAACCAGTTCGTGATCATCAACGACGGCTGAATCCTAAGATGAAGGAAGTGGTAAGAAAGGAAATACTAAAGCTTCTTGAGGCAGGTATAATTTATCCCGTTGCTGATAGTCAGCGGGTAAGTCATGTCCATTGTGTCCCTAAGAAGGGAGGTATTACTGTCGTTCCTAATGATAAAGATGAGTTGATCCCGTAAAGAATTATTACAGGTTATAGGATGGTAATTGATTTCCGCAAATTAAATAAAGCTACTAAAAAGATCATTACCCCTTACCTTTTATCGATGAAATGCTAGAAAGATTATCCAAACATACACATTTTTAGTTTCTAGATGGTTATTCTAGTTTCTCTCAAATACCTATGTCGGCCAATGATCAATCAAATACTACTTTTACTTGCCCTTTTGGTACTTTTGCTTATAGACGTATGCCTTTTGGTTTATCTAATGCACCTGCTACCTTTCAAAGATGCATGATGGCTATATTCTCTGACTTTTGTGAAAAGATTTGTGAGGTTTTCATGGACGATTTTTCCGTCTATGGATCCTCTTTTGATGATTGCTTAAGCAACCTTGACCGAGTTTTGCAGAGATCTGAAGAAACTAATCTTGTCTTGAACTGGGAAAAGTGCCACTTTATGGTTAATGAAGGTATTGTCTTGGGGCATAAAGTTTCTGAAAAAGGTATTGAGGTTGATAAAGCCAAGGTTGATGCTATTGAAAAGATGCAATGTCCGAAGGACATCAAAGGTATAAGAAGTTTCCTTGGTCATGCCGGGTTTTATAGGAGGTTCATTAGGGACTTCTCCAAAATTTCCTGGCCTCTGACTAATTTATTACAAAAAGATATACCATTTGTTTTTATGATGATTGCGTAGAAGAATTTGAAATACTTAAGAAAGCATTAATCTCTGCACCTATTGTTCAGCCACCTGATTGGAATTTACCCTTTGAAATTATGTGTGATGCTAGTGATTATGTTGTAGGTGATGTTCTAGGGCAAAGAGTTGATAAGAAACTAAATGTTATTCAATATGCTAGTAAAACTCTAGACAATACTCAGAGAAATTATGCTACTACTGAAAAAGAATTCTTAGCAGTTGTATTTGTTTGTGATAAGTTCAGACCTTATATTGTTGATTCTAAAGTAACTATTCACATGGATCATGCTGCTATTAAATATCTTATGGAAAAGAAAGATGCTAAACCTAGACTTATTAGATGGGTTCTCTTGCTACAAGAATTTGATTTGCATATTATTGATAGAAAGGGAGCTGAGAACCCCGTTGCAGACAACTTGTCTAGGTTAGAAAATGTTCTTGATGACCGTCTATTAATGATAGCTTTCCAGATGAACAATTAAATGTCAAAAATGCTTCTCATACTGCTCCATGGTATGCTGATTATGCTAATTACATTGTTGCTAAATTTATACCACCTAGTTTCACATACCAGCAAAAGAAAAAGTTCTTCTATGATTTGAGACATTACTTTTGGGATGACCCACACCTTTATAAAGAAGGAGTAGATGGTGTTATTAGATGTTGTGTACCTGAGCATGAACAGGAACAGATCCTACGCAAATTTAGCAACAATGTGAAACTAGGTGGTATAAATTATGCTACTAGTGTCACTTTGAGGCTTATGGAGGACACCGTGCTGGAGATAGAACCGCAAATAAGGTATTACAATCCGGTTTTTATTGGCCTACTCTCTTCAAGGATGCCTGTAAATTTGTCTTATCTTGTGATGAATGTCAAAGAATTGGTAATATTAGTAGACGTCAAGAAATGCCTATGAATTATTCACTTGTTATTGAACCATTTGATGTTTGGGGCTTTGATTATATGGGACCTTTTCCTACCTCTAATGGATATACACATATTTTAGTTGCTGTTGATTACGTTACTAAGTGGGTAGAAGCTATTCCAACTAGTAGTGCTGGTCATAACACTTCTATTAAAATGCTTAAAGAAGTTCTTTTTCCAAGGTTTGGAGTCCCTAGATATTTAATGACTGATGGTGGTTCACATTTTATTCATGGTGCTTTTCGTAAAATGCTTGCTAAATATGATGTTAATCATAGAATTGCATCCCCTTATCACCCACAGTCTAGTGGTCAAATAGAATTGAGTAATAGAGAGCTCAAATTAATTTTGAAGAAGACTGACAATAGATCTAGAAAAAAATGGTCCAAGAAACTTGATGATGCATTATGGGCCTATAGAACTGCATATAAAAATCCAATGGGTATGTCTCCGTATAAAATGGTTTGTGGAAAAGCATGTCACTTACCTCTCGAACTAGAACATAAGGCTTATTGGGCTATTAAAGAGCTCAACTATGATTTCAAACTTGCCGGTGAGAAGAGGTTATTTGACATTAGCTCACTTGATGAATGGAGAACCCAAGCCTATGAGAATGCCAAATTATTTAAAGAAAAAGTTTAAAGATGGCATGACAAAAGGATACAAAAGTGTGAGTTTAATGTAGGTGATTATGTATTGCTATACAACTCTCGTTTAAGATTTTTTGCAGGAAAACTTCTCTCTAAATGGGAAGGTCCTTACGTTATCGAGGAGGTCTATCGTTCCGATGCCATAAAAATCAACAACTTCAAAGGCACAAATCCGAAGGTGGTAAACGATCAAAGAATTAAACATTATATCTCAGGTAATCCTATAAATGTTGAAACCAATGTTATTGAAACCGTAACCCCAGAGGAATACATAAGGGACACTTTCCGGAACGTTTCAGACTCCGAAAAGGAATAGGTATGTGGTATGATAAGTAAACCTACTCCAAAATAGTTCTAATGGACATATTTCTCCTTTTGGAATATTTAGAAAAATAGAAAAATAAGAAGCGGTCCGGGAAGGACACGAGGGCTCCACGAGGGTGGAGGGCGCGTCCCCTACCTCGTGGGCACCTCGTGTGCTCCCCGGACTCCGTTTTCATACACAACACGTATTTTGGTCGGTAAAAATTCATTATATATTCTCCCGGAGGTTTTGACTCCCGTATCACGCGAAAATCTCCTGTCTTTGTTTCGAGCTGTTTTTCTGACAGATCCAGGTCGTCATGTCATCTTCAAGTGCCCCCAAGGACTAGTTCTTTGAGAAGGTCATCAACCCCTACCTCGCGGAAGTGCTACAACACCCTCAAACCATTTAGATGTGTGAGGGGTTGTTGCACATCCGCGATGTTGAGGGACCAAGGAAGACCAGAAGGACGGAGACAAGGCTCGAGACATTAGAGCAAGAAGTTTTCAAGTGTCATGAGATGGTGGAGCGTGGACTCGATTCCAATCACATTATGATCACGGAGTTCACCAACAACCACAAGCTGGACATCAAGGACATTGGGGAGGCCATCTTCAAGCTTCATGAGAAAATCAAGCACCTCCAAGCCTAGATCTATGACCTGCAAAATCGAAACTGTGAGTATGAATATAGATTCAAGAGGATGAGTTTGGTTGCAGATTTGAGGTTTCAAGAGACTCGATCATCCTTCTATGATGGTGAGCCTATGCCTTGGAAGAAGGACGACAAGCCTACGCCACCAACAAAACCATCAACTTCTTCACCAACAAAGGAGACATAATCACATGGGTATGGGCACTCCCCTTGGCAACTGCCAAGCTTGGGGAGTGCCCCGGTATCGTATCACTATCACTTTTATCTTTACCGTTTTTCTTAGTTCGATCCTTTTGATAATATTTTGATCTAGCAGAATAAAAGTTTTTAGTATGATCCAGTTGTGAGTTTTGGTTTATGATCCTTCTATGTAATCGAGTCCGTGAGCTATATATAATAAAGATTAGTGTTGAGTCAAGGGCTTGATTATTTTGCCATGATCTTGGGTGAATAAAAGAAAAAGAGAAAGAACAAAAAGAAACAAACAGATCATATGGATCTTATGGAGAGTAATGAGATCACATAGAAAAAGTATGATGAATAAAAGTTGTTGAGAGTTGACAAACATAGTTTTGGTCATCATTGCAATTAATAGGAAGTAATAAAGAAAGAGAGGTCTTCACATATAAATATACTATCTTGGACATCTTTTATGATTGTGAGCACTCATTAAAATATAAGATGCTGAAGAGCTGACATTGGACAAGGAAGACAACATAATGGGTTATGTTTTCTTACATCTGAGATAAATTATATTGTCATGGATCATCCAACATGGTTGAGCTTTCCTTTCCCCCTCATGCTAGCCAAATTCTTTGCACCAAGTAGAGATACTACTTGTGCTTCCAAACACCCTTAAACCAGTTTTGCCATGAGAGTCCACCATATCTACCTATGGATTGAGTAAGATCCTTCAAGTAAGTTGTCATCAGTGCAAGCAATAAAAATTGCTCTCTAAATATGTATGATTGATTGGTGTGGAGGAAATAAGCTTTATACGATCATGTGATATGGAAGAAATAAAAGCGACAGACTGCATAATAAAGGTCCATATCACAAGTGGCAATATAAAGTGACGTTCTTTCGCATTAAGATTTTGTGCATCTAACCATAAAAGCGCATGACAACCTCTGCGAAGGGCCTATCTTTTACCTTTATCTCCTACCTTACATAAGAGTCATGGTGATCTTCACCCTTCCTTTTTACATTTTATCTTTTGGCAAGCACAACGTGTTGGAAGGATCCTGGTATATATGGCTAATTGGATGTGAGTTTTCATGAACTATTATTGTTGACATTACCCTTGAGGTAAAACTTTGGGAGGCAAAACTATAAGCCCCTACTTTCTCTGTGTCCGATTAAAACTCCATACCCATAAGTATTGCGTGAGTGTTAGCAATGGTGAAAGACTATATGATAGTTGAGTATGTGGACTTGCTGAAAAGCTCTTATATTGACTCTTTCCTATGTTATGATAAATTGCAATTGCTCCAATGACTGAGATTATAGTTTGTTAGTTTTCAATGAAGTTTATGATTCATACTTTTCATACTTGAAATTGTGATTGAATTGTTACCCTAGCATAAGAGATCATATGAGAAGAATTACACAAGCTGTTGTTCTAAGAACGATCATGATGCCCTCATGTCTGTATTTTATTTTTATCGACACCTCTATCTCTAAACATGTGGACATATTTTTCGATTTCGGCTTTCGCTTGAGGACAAGCAAGGTCTAAGCTTGGGGGAGTTGATACATCCATTTTGCATCATGCTTTTATATCGATATTTATTGCATTATGGGTTGTTATTACACACTATGTCACAATACTTATGCCTATTCTCTCTTATTTTACAAGGTTTACATAAAGAGGGAGAATGCCGGCAGCTGGGATTCTGGGATGGAAAAGGAGCAAATATTAGAGACCTATTCTGCACAGCACCAAAAGTCCTGAAACTTCACGGAAGACGTTTTCAGAATATAATAAAAAATACTGAGAGCAAGAAGTTCACCATGGGGGCCACACCCTGCCCACGAGGGTGGGGGCGCGCCCTACCCCCCTGGGCGCGCCCCCCCTACCTCATGGGCCCCCTGGTGGCCCTCTGATGCCCATCTTTTGCTATATGGAGTCTTTCGATGAGGAAAAAATCATAAGCCATCTTTCCGGACGAGACTCCGCTGCCACGAGGCGGAACCAATCTAGGGCTCTGGCGGAGCTGTTCTGCCGGGGAAACTTCCCTCCGGGAGGGGGAAATCATCGTCATCATCATCACCAACGCTCCTCTCATCGGGAGAGGGCAATCTCCATCAACATCTTCACCAGCACCATCTCCTCTCAAAACCCTAGTTCATCTCTTGTATCCAATTCTTGTCTCCAAGTCCGGGATTCATACATGTGGGTTGCTAGTAGTGTTAATTACTCCTTGTAGTTGATGCTAGTTGGTTTATTTGGTGGAAGATCATATGTTCAGATCCTATATGCATATTAATACCCCTCTGATTATGAACATGAATATGCTTTGTGATTAGTTACGTTTGTTCCTGAGGACATGGGAGAAGTCTTGCTATTAGTAGTCATGTGAATTTGGTATTCGTTCGATATTTTGATGAGATGTATGTTGTCTCTCCTCTAGTAGTGTTATGTGAACATCGACTACATGACACTGCACCATTATTTGGGCCTAGAGGAAGGCATTGGGAAGTAATAAGTAGATGATGGGTTGCTAGAGTGACAGAAGCTTAAACCCTAGTTTATGCGTTGCTTCGTAAGGGGCTGATTTGGATCCGTATGTTTCATGCTATGGTTAGGTTTACCTTAATACTTTTGTTGTAGTTGCGGATGCTTGCAATAGAGGTCAATCATAAGTGGGATGCTTGTCCAAGTAAGGGCAGCACCCAAGCACCGGTCCACCCACATACCAAATTATCAAAGTACCGAACGCGAATCATATGAACGTGATGAAAACTAGCTTGACGATATTCCCATGTGTCCTCGGGAGCGCTTTACATCATATAAGAGTTTGTCCAGGCTTGTCCTTTGCTACAAAAAGGATTGGGCCACCTTGCTGCACTTTATCTACTTTTTTACTTATTACTCGTTACAAATTATCCTATTACAAAACTATCTGTTACCTATTATTTCAGTGCTTGCAGAGAATACCTTGCTGAAAACCGCTTATCATTTCCTTTTGCTCCTCGTTGGGTTTAACACTCTTACTTATCTAAAGGACTACGATAGATCCCCTATACTTGTGGGTCATCACACATCTGGGTGGATTTCTTGTGGGCACTTGGAGAATCCAGTGTTGTCCTAGGATATCCCGGAGTACCCATGTGACCATTCTACGGTCCGCGACCCAGGCTCAAAGGGATCATAAGACTATTCATGCTAGAAACTTCCGTGTGCAGCCACAAGTCATTATGGGCTCTGGCATAGTTGAGTAGGTTGCGTGAGCTCTTGAAGAGGTGGACTAGCAGATGTAGGGGATTGTAGGTGTACCAGTCCGCCCAGAGTAGAGAGCAAATGCTTCTGAAAGACTGTGTCTCGGTCATCCATTTCTCAAACACCATCCAGTGCGAGAAATACAACGGAGGAGATAGAGTCTTATGGGGAAAAGTGAGCAAACCTCTACAGAGTGTATAAACTAATCATGGTTAGCCGTGTCCCCGGTTATGGACATCTTGAGTATCTGGTTCTTGGATTATCATCTGGATCTCATCACCCTAAAATTAATTTGTTGTGTTGATAATTACTTTTAAGTGGGATTGAGTTGGAGGAACCTTCTCAATATTGTTCAACTACCATGATAGTTAAATAAAATATATTCCTTTGTTGTTGGAAAAAAATTGGCTTTTCGCAAAACATATTAACCATACAGCCTCCACCAGCCATATATGCATGTAGTGATAGTATTTATCTGTTCATTACTCTCCTGTGTTACATTGCCAGCATATTCCATGTGCTGACCCGTTTTTGGGCTGCAACATATGTTGCAGACTTTTCAGACAAGGAGTAAGGTGCGATAGGTCGTTTTTCATGCACTCAGCTATGCCGTTGGAGTTGATGGACTCAGTTTATCTTCCAAGCCTTCTGTTGTTATCGTATTAGATGGCCTTAAGCCATATTTATTCTAATAAGTTCTCTCTTGAGACATTCGATGTAATAAGTGTGTGATTGCCACTCTGTTATAAATCCTTCTAGTACTGTGTGTGTCAGCATTACCAATCCAGGGAAGACACTGAAGCAAAGAGACTTGACCGTTTAAGGTCGGGTCGCTATAGTGCAGTTGTACTAAAATGTCACACGGGCAACGTCTCTACATTTCAGTGCGACTGCACAAAGGGAGATTTGTTTTGCTCTATCCTCCTCATCCAACTCCGAGCCTAATCTTCTCCAACTAGTTAGTCTTAAGAGAGACTGAAAGGTGACCGGCTTCTATTTGTGTGTTTATCGTTTCATCAGCAGTCCTCTATTATCGTAATCACACTTAATATCTTTGGAACAGGGACGCTCAGCTCTATTTTAGTGGAACTGCACAAAATGATCGGAATGTTGCATGCTCCAGACAGGTACTTTTTCCCAACATGCCTTGTTGATTGAGACGGAGCTGGGGGGCGTTGCTGCCAATGAAAGCATGGATCAATTTTAATTTAAAACCTTCTCACAACTTTGTCTTCAGTTGTGATGTAAATATTAGCTCTGATCTGCTAATAATTGAGATGCATTAGCAAGGAAGTTAGTTTTTTATTATTTCCGAAAGAGCATCGATGGCAAGACACACGAAACAAAAGTTGAAAGCTCACACCATTGTACAATTTCATGTCGCTGGAAAATTATTTGTATAGTACGTCAATTATGTAAACAAATGCTGGAAGCTTGATAGCATTGCCAGAAGCCACTTCGGCATCCGGGTCCATGTGCCATGCACAAAATTATACTCCTTCGTTCCTAAATATTTGTCTTTTTACAAATTTCAAATGGGCACATTTTAGAGTGTAGATTAACTCATTTTGCTTCATATGTGTACTCCCTCTGTTCCTAAATATTTGTCTTTCTAGAGATTTTAACAAGTGACTACATACAGAGCAAAATGAGTGAATCTACACTCTAAAATATGTCTATATATGTCGGTGTACAAAAATAGGGGTGCATCTTTGTACCCCTTTTCCTGTGCATGGGCAGTCAGAGCCGCGCCCACGGCCACACCAAGCAGAACGAGGGAGGTGAGCCAAGGTAAGATCAAAGCCCAAGACAATCAAAGCAACGCCAAGGCCAAGACCACAAAGAGCAGAGAGATGAAGCCAGTTCCCCCCGGCAAGACCCTTGCCGGGTGGCCTCAACGGCCCCGGCAAGACTCTTGCCGGGACAGCTCGCCCCGCACCAACAGAGCGAGCCACCCTTGAGCCCACGGTCCCTAGTGACATCATCAGCGTGGGGCCAGGGCTCGGGAAGGCACCCCTGTGATGGCATGTGGGTCTTTGTGAAGACATATTCAAGATCACATTAGAAGACGACGATTCTCGGGAAGATCCTTGCCGGGGAAGACAACACGCCACGGCGAGACCCTTGCCGGGCCACCCGGCATGGCCCTCGCCAAAGATGCCAGCAAGGCAACCGCCAAGCCCACGTCAACCAAGCTTCCACCGCCGTTCACATGCAGCTGCCAGCCCAACTAGCTGGGTGGGCACCTGCGTGGCAACATGCAGCTCCCAGGCCAACTCATCAAGCGCCTGCGTGGCGGCATGCAGATCTTCGTGAAGGCTCCACCACCGCGCCAACTCAGCTGCCTGCCTGCCTACCTGGCACCGCACGCATCCCTGGCCGAGGCGCGTGTCGAAGCGAGGAGGAGCGGCGACGAACGGGACGGGCCTCGCCCCCGTCCCCGATAAAGCAAGAGGACACCTAAGCGATGCATTAAATGCACCTTGTCCTGTAATACGAGGGATAACCTCGTGCCACTGTAGACCTTTCCACCTCCTGTGTGCCACTGTGGCAACCCCTTTTTCCTATAAAAGGAGGCCCGAGGCGACGAGGGGGGGATTCGGCTCGTTGGAACCACATGCTGACCACAGCTAGTTCGGGAGCTCAAGAACTCTTAGAAATACACCCACCAAAGCAGGACTAGGGTTTTACACATCCTCGCGGCCCGAACCTGGGTAAACGATCCTTGTGTTGTCTACTAGCCCTGCACCCCGGCAACCATAGTAGGGATTCTTGTGATCCCATAGGTGTCGTTCCACACCGACATCCTTGGCGCGCCAGGTAGGGGGCGCAATTGTGAGAATCTGGTCTAGTAGTTAGCCTAGCAGTTCTTTGTTGCCATGGCCCCTAAGAAGAGGACGGCCACGGCGGTCGATTCGTTGGGAGTCGAACGACCCGTGCCGGTGCGGACGAGCAGCGGACCGCTCGCAGACAGGACCCAGGCTGCGGCCCGCGAGCACCAGCATCGCCCAGGCAGTCGGAGCCTGGCGAGCGGCAACGTTCGCGCGCCAGACGACCGGCTACACGTCGCCGGATCCAAGGACGGAGCTGGGCCCCCCGTAGGCGGCGCGGGGCCCTCCAGGGGCGTCGTTGTGCCGACTCCAGGCGGCGCGGCGACCTCCAGGACGCCTACACCAGCGACCACCACACGTTCTTCCCATGGTGCGCGCGCCGAGCAGCGTCACCACGATGGTGACCCTGGGCGCTGCCGTGGGAAGAGCCCTGTGCATCATCGGCAAAATGAGGGGGCTCAGCATGCTCGCCGAAGCGCTGGCGAAAATGGCACACAGCCGCTGGGTCGTGACGGAGCTCCTTCTAACGTAGTTAGAAGTCGAAGCGCGCCACGATCCACGTAGCTGTCGCCGCCGCCCACGCCAGCAGAAGCTTTGGCACGCGCACAGCTGCTCCTTGACTTCCCTCCTGCTGCGGAGAAGCTCGACGAGTGGAGGGCCACCATCCGTAGCCTTGTCGCCGTCACAAACAAAGACGATCCATGACCGGCGGGGCCCTCGGGTCAGCGCTCCATCGAGCCACCCCATGCTGGCGCTGGGAGGACCGGGAGAGCTGCGGCCACGGTGCACTCTCCTCCTGCTCGCCAGCCGCCACGAGCGTCGGCCCGTCGCGATGATGCTTGTGATAACATCTCCATAGCGTCGTCCGAACCGCGGACCCTCCACGACCAGCGCCAAGTCCTTCGGGAGTGAGCTCACGAAGACGCTCGAACCACCGTCGAGCATCGGCGTGAAACGCGCTGCCAGTCGGACAACCGAGCGGGGCCCGCTATGGACCACCCGGCACCGGGGGGCCCCGGCGGCCTACCTTACGAGGTGGGCTGCCCGGATTTTACCCGTGAGCTGAGGCAGTTCCAGTGGCCGTCACACCACACATTCAAGCCCGACGTCGGCGAGAAGTACACCGGCAAGACCCATCCGTCCGAGTTCCTCGGCATCTACACCATCGCGATGCAGGCCGCTCGGGCTCGCGATGACAAGGTGCTTGCCAACTATTTCCCGCTAGCGCTCAAGCCCAATGTGATGTCTTGGTTGATGCACTTCCGGTGAATTCCATTTCTTCTTGGTCAGATCTGTGCCATGAGTTCGTTGGCACCTTCACAGGAGGCCACCAAGCTCATGGCCAGGCCAGTAATCTGCATATCATTCCCTAGAAGGAAGGGGAGACCCTGCGCAAGTACATCCAGAGATTCAGCCGGGTGCAGTACAACATCCCCGACGTTCATCCCGCCACTGTGATTAGCGCGTTCCACCAGAACGTACGCAATCGCAAAATGTGCGAGGAGCTAGCGATGACCAAGGTTAAGGATGTGGCCGAGCTCTATGTTCTGGCTGATAGGTGCGCCTGGGCTGAAGAGGGAAGGAAGTACCCCGGCAAAGACGCCGGCGTGAAAACCGACTCTACTGATGAAGACGCCGCCACCCCGACGAAGATGAGCCGGCATCACAACAGGAAGCGCAAAGGCAAGGCCGTGCTTGCCGTTGAGGGATCTGATGATACCGGTGCCGGCAAGAAGGTCAAGACAGACGCCCCCGGCAAGGAGATTGCCGGGTGCGCCGCCTTCCGGGCCCTGGAGGCTACCAACAAGCCAGGAAACTCCGGCAAGCAATACTGCAAGATCCACCGCACCAAGGGCCACGAGCTCCAGAACTGTAGACAAGTCGAGCTGCTTGCTGAGAAGCAAAAGGCTGAGTACGAAAGGCGGGACAGGGAGAAGGACCAGGACGGTGCTGAGGGATCCGGCAAGAAGCGTGGCGACCAAGGAGGCCGCCCCGGCAAGGACAACTAGCAAGAGAGGCCCGCCCGGGGCCGCAACAAGAAACAAGAAGATGACGATCACGACGAGGCCATGTGCATCGATGGCGGCGCCTCGCTGCATACCTCTCACCGCCAGCTCAAGCAGTGGGCGCGTGAGATTACAGCAGCAGAGCCGTCGTTCGACGCGCAGAAGCCATTGAAGTGGTCCAGCACGCCCCTCATCTTTGACATCGAGGACCACCCCGACCGCACTATCGTGGTCGGGTGTTTGCCATTATTGGTCTCGCCAACAATATGCAACCTCAGGGTGAACAAGATGTTGGTTGACGGCGGGGCCGGCCTGAACCTGATCTCGCCTGTCATGATCAAAAGGTTGCAAATCCCTGATGGAGACCTCGAGGAAACGGGCACGTTTCAAGGGGTCAATCCGGGGAGGAGTCAGCCAAAGGGAAAGGTCACACTGCCCATGACATTTAGAGGAGAGTTGAACTACAGGACGGAGATGATCGTCTTCGACGTGGCCTAGATCCCCATGCCCTACAACGAGATCCTCGGCCGCCCGGCATTGGCCAAGTTCATGGCGGCGTCACACTACACCTAAAACATGCTAAAGATGCATGGGCCATTGACCATCATCTCCATCCCCTCTCACAAGAAGGACGCGCTGATCTGCGCCGACCAACTCTACCAGGAAGCAGTTGCAGCAGCTGCGTCAAGGCAACTGCTCCTGCCGCTGACGGCCCGGAAGGGAAAAAGGAGACCGACAAGACCTCTCGCACCCACTCTGGCAAGCGCACCTCCTCGGAGTGTTGTGCTACCGTTGAGGACGTGCCAAAGAGGTCTACCAACAAGAGCAAGAGATCCATAGCCGAGCCGCCGTAGACCAAGAAGGTGCCCGTCGGGGAGGATGGCATGGGAGGGGCCTTCATCATAGGCTCCACCCTCGACAAAAAATAGGAAGGCACGCTCGTCACCTTCCTGCGGGCAAATGTCGACGTGTTTGCATGGCAAGCGTCTGACATCCCCGGTGTTCCCAGGGAGGTGATTGAGCACCACCTAGCTGTCTGCCCCCACGCGCGGCCCGTCAAGTAGAAGGTCAGAAAGCAGGCTCTGGAAAGGCAGGAGTTCATCACAGAGGAGATCAGGAAGTTGGAAGCGGCAGGTTTGGTGAGAGGGGTGCTCCACCCGACGTGGTTGGCCAATCCAATAGTGGTGCGCAAGGCGAATGGGAAGTGGAGGCTGTGTATTGATTACACAAATATTAATAAGGCTTGCCCTAAGGACCCCTTCCCGTTGCCACGCATCGACCAAATTGTTGACTCCACGGCCGGGTGTGATCTGTTATCATTCCTCGATGCATACTCAGGCTACCACCAAATCTTCATGACAAGAGTGGATGAAGAGAAGACGGCATTCATCACCCCATGTGGTACGCATTGCTTTTTACGGATGCCTTTCAGGTTGAAGAGTGCCGGCTCAACATTTGCAAGAGCAGTCCAAATTGGTTTTGAACCTCAACTCCATAGAAATATGGAGGCCTACATGGATAACATAGTGGTCAAAACCAAGGACGGGCCAACTCTTGTGCAAGATCCGGAATGGACATTTGCTAACCTGCGCAAGATCAACCTCAAGCTGAACCCTGAGAAGTGTGTCTTCGGTGTTCTGTCCGGCAAGCTTCTCGGATTCTTTGTGTCGTAGCGTGGGATCAAGGCAAACCTAGACAAGATCAAGGCTATTGAGCAGATCGAGGCGCCCAAGCGGATCAAGGATGTGCGTCGGCTCACCGACTGCGTTGCCGCCATGAGCCGGTTCATCTCCAAGTCCTCCGAGCGCGCCCTTCCCTTCTTCAAAATCTTGAAGAAGGCAGGCCCAATAGAGTGGACACCAGAAGCTGAGGCAGCACTGCAGGATCTGAAGAAATACCTTTCCTCCACGCCGATACTGGTTGCGTCTAAACCACAAGAGTCGTTTGCTGCTGTATCTGGCGGCGATGAATCAAGTGGTCAGCGCCGCACTGGTGGCATAGAGGGAGGCCGACGAGGAGGCGGCAATGGCGGCAGAACCAGCGGATGGCAAGCCAAAGATTCCCCCGGCAGGGCCTGGTGCCGACAAGGCGCGGCCCTCGGCGGAGTCTGGTGCCACCAAGGCAATGCCCACGCAGTCGAGTGAAGTGGTGCCAAAGAAGAAGATGATGCAGCACCCGGTTTACTTTCTCAGCTCCCTCTTGCAGGGGGCTAGGTCGAGGTATTCCAGCATGAAAAAATTGCTCTTCAGCCTCCTTATGGCCTCGAGAAAGCTGCGTCACTACTTCTAGGCCCACGAGATCACTGTCGTTACCCGCCTCCCATTGCAACGGATACTGCACAACCCGGACGCAACCGAAAGGATTGTGGAATGGGCCTTGGAGCTGTCAAGTTTCGGTTTAAAGTTTGAAAGTACCTCGACAATTCAGAGCAGAGTCTTGGTGGAATTCATCATAGAATGGACCTCGACGCCTGATGAAGAAATCCAGGAGACCACTCTCCCCGGCAAGGAAGCAGACCGCGACTGGATCATGTTTTTTGATGGGGCTTTCTCGCTGCAAGGCGCCGGTGCCGGTGTGCTACTCGTCGCACCCACCGGAGAACACCTCAAGTACGTGATCTAGATGCACTTCCCCAGGGAGATGTCCACCAACAACACCGCCGAGTACGAGGGATTGCTTGCCGGTCTCAGGATCGCGGCAGACCTTGGGGTTAAGAAGCTCATCGTCAGGGGCGACTCGCAGCTCATTGTCAGGCAGGTCAACAAGGATTATCAGAGCCCATTGATGGAAGCCTACGTAGATGAGGTGAGGAAGCTGGAGGAACGCTTTGATGGTATCCAGGAGGAGCACGTCCCCCGAGCGGAGAACGACATCGCCGATTACCTGTCAAAGTGTGTCGCATTCAAGCTACCTCTAGAACCAGGTACCTTTTTGCTCTGGTTAACTCAACCATCTGTCGAACCATCAGCGGGGCAGAACAAGCGGAGGATATCAGGTCCTGACAAGTACTTTCCTACCGAGCCCCCTGGGGCTGCCGGCAAGGGTGCTACCGCGGACGCTGAGCCTGCCCAAGAGCGACTGGCTCCGACAGGGCGTCAAGCCCTGGCCATAGAGACAACCGCTCTCATGGCGGAAGAAATGCCTTTGGTCCTTGCCGTCGAGCCCCAGGCTCCGGCATGGGTGCATCATACCGTCCACTTCCTCCAAACAGGGGAGCTTCCTGAGGAGCAGGAAGAAGCAGAGAAAGTAGCCCGTCGGTCCACCCTGTACCAGTTCATCGATGACGTCCTGTACCAGAGGAGGCCAAAAGGTGTGAAACTCAAGTGCATCCCCCGGGAGGAAGGACTGGAGCTGTTGGAGGAGATACATGGAGGCATATGTGGCTCCCACATAGGGTCAAGGGCCCTTGCCAGGAAGGCATTCTGGCAAGGTTTCTTCTGGCCCACCGCCCTCCAGGATGTGACGGCACTAGTAACCAAGTGTGAAGCGTGCCAGTTCCATTCAAGGAAGCTCCAACAGCCGGCTCAAGCCCTTCAAACAATCCCTCTCTCCTGGCCATTCTCGCTCTAGGGGCTCGATCTACTGGGCCCTTTCCCCCGCGCTGTCGGGGGCTTTGAGTACTTGTACGTTGCAATCGACAAGTTCACGAAGTGGCCGGAAGTGGAAGCAGTGAGGAAGGTGACTGCTCAGTCAGCCATCAAGTTCTTCAAAGGACTGGTCTGATGTTTTGGTGTGCCAAACAGAGTCATCACTGACAACGGCACGCAGTTCACAAGCCACACCTTCATGCAGTACATCCAAGACCTCAGCAGCAAGCTCTGTTTTGCTTCCGTGGCACATCCACAAAGCAACGGCCAAGCGGAGAGGGCAAATGCTGAAGTGTTGCGAGGCCTGAGAACGAAGACCTTTGACAAGCTGCACAAGAGTGGAAGGCACTGGATTGATGAGTTGCCAGCGGTTCTTTGGTCGATCAGGACGACGCCAAATCGAGCCACCGGCCAGACACCTTTTGCCCTGGTATACGGGGCAGGAGCAGTTCTCCCCATGGAACTCATATACGGGTCACCTCGAGTGCTCGCCTATGATGAGCTTGAGCAAGAGTCGTTGCGCCAAGATGACGCGATGCTCCTTGAGGAAGATCGTCTTTGGGCGGCTGTGAGAGCGGCTCGCTACCAGCAAGCCTTGTGCCGCTATCATAGCCGCAAGGTTCATGCCCGAAGCCTTGAGGAAGGCGACCTTGTTCTTCGGCGCGTTCAGTCGGCCAAGAATTCCAACAAGTTGACGCCGAAGTGGGAAGGCCCTTATTGGGTAATGCGAGTCACCAGGCCTGGCGCAGTCCGCCTGGAGACCGAAGATGCCGTCCCAGTGAGCAACTCCTGGAACATCGATCATCTTCGCAAGTTTTACTCATAAGGCGCGGCTTGCCGAGCCTCTCGGCAAGCCACCTTTTGTACAAGCTTTGACAACAAGGCATGTGACCCTTTGTACAAAGCCAGGCCCAGACCCTGACCATAAACAAATGAAGCGCTGGCGCCCTAAGTTATAGCATGCATGCTAGGTCGAGTCTCTTCCTTGGTTAGGGTTGATAGTGCTTAGCGGTGATTAACCCCTAGCCTAGAGGTCGAGTGCGCGTCTATCTGTTCCTTTTCTGTCCTCCTTTGGTTCGCAGGGCACATGAGCACTTCTGCTGAGCTACTCAGAAAGAAGGAAACGGACCGGCGCCCCGACCCCGGCAAGCCAGAGTTGCCGGGGGCTGCAAGCACAAGGATCCAACCGCGCCAAGATGAGATTGCCAAGGGCTGCGGATCCAGATAAGTCTTTTATCCTCTGTAATGCATTTTGGAACCGGACTGGGGCATGTGAAACCTCATTTTTTTCTCTAGGCTACCGTGCTCCCCTTTTTCCTATACCTAGGGATTATTTCCTGGGTCCGGATTTGGTTGTAGCCGCGGCGGCAAGGAGGTGGGACGAGGAGTCTAAAGCCCACTTCATCCCTGCCTCTGCCAAGAGCACGAGAACGGTCGAGTGGAGTAGGGGGACGGCAAGGCCTGTTGCCGGGCGAAAAACATTTATCTTAAAACAATAACAAGGATTCGCTCTTTGTCGCGGGATTTACCCGCGAACAGAAAACCCGGCAAGAATCCCCTTTTCATTAAAAACATCCCATACAGGTATAGTTGGTGCGAGATGAAAAACATGAGCAAAGGGATTACAAGTTTTAAATTTAACAAAGGCCCGTAGGCTTACAAACTACAAAAGAGATAAGATGTCCGTAATCCCTTTCTTGTCCCTCCCCTCAGGAGGCAGGTCAAGGAGGCGAAAGGGAAAAAGGGGCGCCTAGGCGAGCTACGAGCAGCAGAAAGCACCAAGAGAACATCTCGGTGGCCACCCACGGGCGGGCCGGTGATGACGGTGCCGGGAAAGGAGCTGGAAGACGAGGCGGAAGGACCGGCAATACACGATGAAGGCGTCGGTGCCCGCGTACTCCGAGTTGACGGCCTTTCCGCCCGCCCTCTTCCTCTTACGCGGCCTCTCGACGCCAGCCGCCCAAGGAGACAGCCCCGAGAAGTTCAAGGAGCTGGCCCTGCCCCCGGCTAGCTTTTGCCGGAGGAGCGGCCAGGTGCAGATGCTGCTGCTGCCGCACCCGCCCAGGCGCGGGGCGTCCGACGCCTAGTCGGACTCGTCCCTGTTGTCTGCCCCGCTGTCCTCCTCGTCGCTCTAGCTTGAGGACGAGCTTCCATCGTCAGAATCTCCATCAGAGGAGCTCTCCACGCAGCATTTCAGACGAGTTCCATGTTGGGGAACGTAGTAATTTCAAAATATTTCCTACACACACGCAAGATCATGGTGATGCATAGCAACGAGAGGGGAGAGTGTTGTCCATGTACCCTCGTAGACCGAAAGCAGAAGCGTCAGCATAACGCGGTTGATGTAGCCGTACGTCTTCACGATCCGACCGATCCAAGTACCAAACGCACGGCACCTCCAAGTTCAGCACACGTTCAGCTCGATGACATCCCGTGAACTCCGATCCAGCAAAACTTCACGAGAGAGTTCCGTCAGCACGACGGCGTGGTGACGGTAATACATCATCTCGCAACTAACTCATTAGTTGCAATGCTTGCAAGGCTTAAGTGATGTGCATTACCGAGAGGGCCCAGAGATACCTCTCCGACAATCGGAGTGACAAATCCTAATCTTGAAATACGCCAACCCAACAAGTATCTTTGGAGACACCTGTAGAGAACCTTTATAATCACCCAGTTACGTTGCGACGTTTGGTAGCACACAAAGTGTTCCTCTGATAAACGGGAGTTGCATAATCTCATAGTCATAGGAACATGTATAAGTCATGAAGAAAGCAATAGCAACAAACTAAACGATCAAGTGCTATGCTAACGGAATGGGTCAAGTCAATCACATCATTCTCCTAATGATGTGATCCCGTTAATCAAATGACAACTCATGTCTGTGGTTAGGAAACATAACCATCTTTGATCCACGAGCTAGTCAAGTAGAGGCATACTAGTGACACTCTGTTTGTCTATGTATTCACACATGTATTATGTTTCCGGTTAATACAATTCTAGCATGAATAATAAACATTTATCATGATATAAGGAAATAAATAATAACTTTATTATTGCCTCTAGGGCATATTTCCTTCAATCTCCCACTTGCACTAGAGTCAATAATCTAGTTCACATCGCCATGTGATTTAATACCAATAGTTCACATCGACATGTGACCAACACCCAAAGGGTTTACTAGAGTCAATAATCTAGTTCACATCGCTATGTGATTAACACCCAAAGAGTACTAAGGTGTGATCATGTTTTGCTTGTGAGAGAAGTTTAGTCAACGGGTCTGCCACATTCAGATCCGTAAGTATTTTGAAAATTTCTATGTCAACAATGTTCTGCACAGAGCTACTCTAGCTAATTGCTCCCACTTTCTATATGTATCCAGATTGAGATTTAGAGTCATCTAGATCAGTGTCAAAATTTTCATCGACGTAACCGTTTACGACGAACCTTTTGTCACTTCCATAATCGAGAAACATATCCTTATTCCACTAAGGATAATTTTGACCAATGTCCAGTGATCTACTCCTAGATCACTATTGTACTCCTTTGCCAAACTCAGGGCAGGGGATACAATAGGTCTGGTACACAGCATGGCATACTTTATAGAACCTATGGCTGAGGCATAGGGAATGACTTTCATTCTCTCTCTATCTTCTGCTGTGGTCGGGTTTTGAGTCTTACTCAACTTCACACCTTGTAACACAGGCAAGAACTCCTTCTTTGACTGTTCCATTTTGAACTACTTCAAAATCTTGTCAAGGTATGTACTCATTGAAAAACTTATCAAGCGTCTTGGTCTATCTCTATAGATCTTGATGCTCAACATGTAAGCAGCTTCATCGAGGTCTTTCTTTAAAAAAAACTCCTTTCAAACATTCCTTTATGCTTTGCAGAATCATTCTACATCATCTCTGATCAACAATATGTCATACATATACTTATCAGAAATGTTGTAGTGCTCCCACTCACTTTCTTGTAAATACAGGCTTCACCGCAAGTCTGTATAAAACTATATGCTTTGATCAACTTATCAAAGTGTATATTCCAACTCCGAGATGCTTGCACCAGTCCATAGATGGATCGCTGGAGCTTGCATATTTTGTTAGTACCTTTAGGATCAACAAAACCTTCTGGTTGCATCATATACAACTCTTCTTTAATAAATCCTATTAAGGAATGCAGTTTTGTTTATCCATATGCCAGATTTCATAAAATGCGGCAACAACTAACATGATTCGGACAGACTTAAGCATAGATACGAGTGAGAAATTCTCATCGTGGTCAACACCTTGAACTTGTCAAAAACCTTTTTGCGACAATTCTAGCTATGTAGATAGTAATACTACTATCAGCGTCTGTATTCCTCTTGAAGATCCATTTAATCTCAATGGCTCGCCGATCTTTGGGCAAGTCAATCAAAGTCCATACTTTGTTCTTATACATGGATCTCATCTCAGATTTCATGGCCTCAAGCCATTTTGCGGAATCTGGGATCATCATCGCTTCCTCATAGTTCGTAGGTTCGTCATGGTCAAGTAACATGACCTCCAGAACAGGATTACCGTACCACTCTGTGCGGATCTCACTTTGGTTTACCTACGAGGTTTGGTAGTAACTTGATCTGAAGTTACATGATCATCATCATTAGCTTCCTCACTAATTGGTGTAGTAGTCACAGGAACAGATTTCTGTGATGAACTACTTTCCAATAAGGGAGCAGGTACAGTTACCTCATCAAGTTCTACTTTTCTCCCACTCACTTCTTTCGAGAGAAACTCCTTCTCTAGACAGGATCCATTCTCAGCAATGAATATCTTGCCTTCGGATCTGTGATAGAAGGTGTACCCAGCATTTTCTTTTGGGTATCCTATGAAGACGCACTTCTCTGATTTGGGTTTGAGCTTATCAGGTTGAAACTTTTTCACATAAGCATTGCAACCTCAAACTTTAAGAAACGACAGCTTAGGTTTCTTGCCAAACCATAGTTCATACGGTGTCGTCTCAACGGATTTAGATGGTGCCCTATTTAACGTGAATGTAGATGTCTCTAATGCATAACCTCAAAACTATAATGGTTAATCAGTAAGAAACATCATAGATTGCACTATATCCAATAATAGTACGGTTATGACGTTCGGACACACCATTATGTTGTGGTGTTCCAGGTGGCACGATTTTGTGAAACTATTCCACATTGTTTTAATTGAAGACCAAACTTGTAACTCAAATATTTGTCTCCGCGATCAGATCGTAGAAACTTTATTTTCTTGTCACGATGATTTTCCACTTCACTCTGAAATTCTTTAAACTTTTCAAATGTTTCAGACTTATGTTTCATCAAGTAGATATACCCATATCTGCTCAAATCATCTGTGAAGGTCAGAAAATAACGATACCCGCCTCATGCCTCAACACTCAACGGATCGCATACATCAGTATGTATTATTTCCAATAAGCCAGTTGCTTGCTCCATTGTTCCGGAGAACGGAGTCTTAGTTATCTTGCACATGAGGCACGGTTCGCAAGCATCAACTGAATCATAATCAAATGATTCCAAAAGCCCATCAGCATGGATTTTCTTCATGCGCTTTACACCAATATGACCTAAATGGCAGTGCCACAAATAAGTTGCACTATCATTATTAACTTTGCATCTTTTGGCTTCAATAATAAAAAAATGTGTATCACCACGATCGAGATCCAACAAACCATTTTCATTGGGTGTATGACCGTAGAAGGTTTTATTCATGTAAACATAACAACAATTATTCTCTAACTTACATGAATAACCATATTGCAATAAACATGATCCAATCATATTCATGCTCAACGCAAACACTAAATAACATTTATTTTAGGTTTAACACTAATCCCGAAAGTATAGGGAGTGTGCAATAATGATCATATCAATCTTGGAACCATTTCCAATACACATCGTCACTTCACCCTTAACTAGTCGCTGTTCATTCTGCAACTCCCATTTCGAGTTACTACTCTTAGCAACTGAACCAGTATCAAATACCGAGGGTTTGCTACGAACACTAGTAAAATACACATCAATAATCTGTATATCAAATATACCTTTGTTCACTTTTCCATCCTTCTTATCCGCCAAATACTTGGGGCAGTTCCGCTTCTAGTGACCAGTCCCTTTGCAGTAGAAGCACTTAGTCTCAGGCTTAGGACCAGACTTGGGCTTCTTCACTTGAGCAGCAACTTGCTTGCCGTTCTTCTTGAAGTTCCCTTTCTTTCCCTTTGCCCTTTTCTTGAAACTAGTGGTCTTGTTAATCATCAACACTTGATGCTCTTTCTTGATTTCTACCTTCATCGATTTCATCATCATGAAAAGCTCAGGAATCGTTTTCATCATCCCTTGCATACTATAGTTCATCACGAAGTTCTACTAACTTGGTGATGATGACTAGAGAATTCTGTCAATCACTATTTTATCTGGAAGATTAACTCCCACTTGATTCAAGCGATTGTAGTACCCAGACAATCTGAACACATGCTCACTGCTTGAGCTATTCTCCTCCATCTTTTAGCTATAGAACTTGTTGGAGACTTCATATCTCTCAACTCGGTTATTTGCTTGAAATATTAACTTCAACTCCTGGAACATCCAAATGATCCATGACGTTCAAAACGTCTTTGAAGTCCCGATTCTAAACTGTTAAGCATGGTGCACTAAACTATCAAGTAGTCATCATATTGAGCTAGCCAAACGTTCATGACGTCTGCATCTGCTCCTGCAATAGATCTGTCACCTAGCGGTGCATTAAGGACATAATTCTTCTCTGCAGCAATGAGGATAAACCTCAGATCATGGATCCAATCCGCATCATTGCTACTAACATCTTTCAACTTAGTTTTCTCTAGGAACATATCAAAAATAAAACAGGGGAGCTAAACGCGAGCTATTGATCTACAACATAGATATGCTAATACTACCAGGACTAAGTTCATGATAAATTTAAAGTTCAATTAATCATATTACTTAAGAACTCCCACTTAGATAGACATCCCTCTAATCATCTAAGTGATCACGTGATCCAAATCAACTAAACCATAACCGATCATCACGTGAAATGGAGTAGCTTTCAATGGTGAACATCAATATGTTGATCATATCTACTATATGATTCACGCTCGACCTTTCGGTCTCAGTGTTTCGAGGCCATATCTGCATATGCTAAGCTCCTCAAGATTAACCTGAGTATTCTGCGTGTGCAAAACTAGCTTGCACCCATTATAGATGGACGTAGAGCTTATCACACCCGATCATCACGTGGTGTCTGGGCACGACGAACTTTGGCAATGGTGCATACTCAGGGAGAACACTTTTATCTTGAAATTTAGTGAGAGATCATCTTATAATGCTACCGTCAATCAAAGCAAGATAAGATGCATAAAAGATAAACATCACATGCAATCAATATAAGTGATATGATATGGCCATCATCATCTTGTGCTTGTGATCTCCATCTCCGAAGCACCGTCATGATCACCATCGTCACCAGCGCGACACCTTGATATCCATCGTGGCATCGTTGTCATCTTGCCAATCTTATGCTTCTACGACTATCGCTACTGCTTAGTGATAAAGTAAAACATTACAGAGCGATTGCATTGCATACAATAAAGCGACAACCATATGGCTCCTGCCAGTTGCCGATAACTCGGTTACAAAACATGATCATCTCATACAATAAAATATAGCATCACGTTTTGACCATATCACATCACAACATGCCCTGCAAAAACAAGTTAGACGTCCTCTACTTTGTTGTTGCAAGTTTTACGTGGCTGCTACTGGGCTTAAGCAAGAACTGTTCTTACCAACGCATCAAAACCACAACGATAGTTTGTCAAGTTGGTGCTATTTTAACCTTCGGAAGGACCGGGCGTAGCCATACTCGGTTCAACTAAAGTTGAAGAAACTAACACCCGCCAGGCACCTGTGTGCAAAGCACGTCGGTAGAACCAGTCTCGCGTAAGCGTACGCGTAATGTCGGTCCAGGCCACTTCATCCAACAATACCGCCGAACCAAAGTATGACATGCTGGTAAGCAGTATGACTTATATCGCCCACAACTCACTTGTGTTCTACTCGTGCATATAACATCAACGCATAAAACCAGGCTCGGATGCCACTGTTGGGGAACGTAGTAATTTCAAAAAAAATCCTACACACACGCAAGATCATGGTGATGCATAGCAATGAGAGGGGAGAGTGTTGTCCACGTACCCTCGTAGACCGAAAGCGGAAGCGTTAGCACAACGCGGTTGATGTAGTCGTAAGTCTTCATGATCCGACCGATCCAAGTACCGAACGCACGGCACCTCCGAGTTCAGCACACGTTCAGCTCGATGACGTCCCGCGAACTCCGATCCAGCAGAACTTCACGGGAGAGTTCCGTTAGCACGACGGCGTGGTGATGGTGATGATGTTGCTACCGACACAGGGCTTCGCCTAAGCACCGCTACGATATGATCGAGGTGGAATATAGTGGAGGGGGGCACCGCACACGGCTGGGAGAGATCAACTGATCAACTTGTGTGTCTAGAGGTGCCCCCCTGCCCCTGTATATAAAGGAGCAACGGGGGAGGCCGGCCGGCCCTCTATGGGCACGCCAGGAGGAGGAGTCCTCCTCCTAGTAGGAGTAGGACTCCCCTTTCCTACTCCTACTAGGAGGAGGAAAGGAAGGAGGAGAAGGAGAAGGAAGGAGAAGGAGGAAAAGAGGAAAGGGGGGCCGGCCCCCTAGTCCAATTCGGTTTGGGCTAGGGGGGGCGCACGCCCTGCCTCCTCTTTTCCACCACTTGGCCCATGAGGCCCATTACTTCTTCCTTGTATTCCCGTAACTCCCCGGTACCCCCAGAAATACCCGAATCACTCGGAACCTTTCCGATGTCCGAATATAGTCGTCCAATATATTGATCTTTACGTCTCGACCATTTTGAGACTCCTCGTCATGTCCCCGATCTCATCCGGGACTCCGAACTACCTTAGGTACATCAAATCACATAAACTCATAATACAATTGTCACCGAAACTTTAAGCGTGCGGACCCTACGGGTTCGAGAACAATGTAGACATGACCGAGACACGTCTCCGGTCAATAACCAATAGCGGAACCTGGATGCTCATATTGGCTCCCACATATTCTACGAAGATCTTTATCGGTCAGACCGCATAACAACATATGTTGTTACCTTTGTCATCGGTATGTTACTTGCCCGAGATTCGATCGCCGGTATCTCAATACCTAGTTCAATCTCATTACCGGCAAGTCTCTTTACTCGTTCCGTAATACATCATCCCGCAACTAACTCATTAGTTGCAATGCTTGCAAGGCTTAAGTAATGTGCATTACCGAGAGGGCCCAGAGATACCTCCCCGACAATCAGAGTGACAAATCCTAATCTTGAAATACGCCAACCCAACAAGTACCTTCGGAGACACCTGTAGAGAACCTTTATAATCACCCAGTTACGTTGCGACGTTTGGTAGCACACAAAGTGTTCCTCCGGTAAACGGGAGTTGCATAATCTCATAGTCATAGGAACATGTATAAGTCATGAAGAAAGCAATAGCAACAAACTAAACGATCAAGTGCAATGCTAACGGAATGGGTCAAGTCAATCACATCATTCTCCTAATGATGTGATCCCGTTAATCAAATGACAACTCATGTCTATGGTTAGGAAACATAACCATCTTTGATCAACGAGCTAGTCAAGTAGAGGCATACTAGTGACACTCTGTTTGTCTATGTATTCACACATGTATTATGTTTCCGGTTAATACAATTCTAGCATGAATAATAAACATTTATCATGATATAAGGAAATAAATAATAACTTTATTATTGCCTCTAGGGCATATTTCCTTCAGTCCAAAATCTTCGAAGACCTTGACGGAGAGCAGGCCGTCCTCCATTAACTTGAAGTAGAGGACGAGCCCCGCCGTCAGACTGTGGATGCGGGTGAACGTCTTCCATCCATGGCGGAGATACATAACTCGAGGAGCCGGGAAGTCGACGTCGACCCGCGTGCCCCCGTTCCCGCATCCCCTCATGTGCAACCTAAGGGTCTAGGGCGGGGCACGCTCCATCACCCGAGCGAACGGAGTGGGGAGACAAAGACGACGACGCGGGGGGCGGCGAAGCCTGATGAAGAACTCGCAAGGCTGGTCTTCAAAGTGGCCCTCCATCGGGAAGGGCATCATTGGCAGGGGCGAGGCCGCCGGGTCGCCCCCTCCTCCTCTTCCCCGAGCGCTACGACCTCTGCCCCGGCCTCGCCCACGGCCTCTCTCCCTCCCCCTTCCCCTCGCGGTCAGTTCCACCACCACAGGTTCAGAAGGGGGAGGGACGCGCTGTCGAGCAGCTACCCTCGCCGCCACCATCGAAGGACCAAGATTCCCTTTCTCCATGGCGGGTGAGAGGAAGGAGCAGAAGCATAGGGAGATAGAAGATGGAAGAATGTGGGGTGCCATTTCCCCTACCCCCTTCCTCCTATTTATAAAGGAACGGGGTTGAGGCTCGGCCACCCCGCTCGGCCAATCCAGACACCGGAGGCGCGGGGAATCAGGACCGACCCGCCGCCCCAACCAGCGGCGGCCCGGTTTCTTGCCTCCACCGTTTGCCACCACAAGGACGCGTGGCAGACGTGCAGAACTGAGGGGACGGGTGAGGCGACCTCTCCCCACCCTGTGATCATGGGGAGTGGACGCCTTGAAGACCACACCCCGACCCCGCTCAGTAAATGAGTCGCGCCTCCACGCCTCCCTCTTTTTACGGGGAAGACGTGAGCCGCCTCTTTACTGTGATCTGACGCATGCATGTGGAAACCGCCCCACGCATGCCACCCACGTCACGCACATCCCTCCACGCCACGCCATGCGCGTGGGTCGTGGGAGGCAGAGCGCGCGAAGAATCTTATCACGGTAAAACCTGCCCCACCTGCACGCACACCATTTTGGGCCTGGCCCAACAACGTGTTGCGCTTATGTGTGGCCCAGGCCCGGGGGCTCCTGTCGGTGTACAAAAATAGGGGCGCATCTTTGTACCCCTTTTCCTATGCACGGGCAGTCAGAGCCGCGCCCACGGCCACACCAAACAGAACGAGGGAGGTGAGCCAAGGTAAGATCAAAGCCCAAGAGAATCAAAGCAACGCCAAGGCCAAGACCACAAAGAGCAGAGAGAAGAAGCCAGTTCCCCTGGCAAGACCCTTGCCGGGTGGCCTCAGCGGCCCCGGCAAGACTCTTGCCGGGACAGGTCGCCCCGCACCAATAGAGCGAGCCACCCTTGAGCCCACGGCCCCCAGTGCCATCACCAGCGTGGGGCCAGGGCTTGGGAAGGCACCCCTGTGATCACATGTGGATCTTTGTGAAGACATATTCAAGATCAGATTAGAAGACGACGATTCTCGGCAAGATCCTTGCCGGGGACGACAACACGCCACGGCGAGACCCTTGCCGGGCCACCCGGCAAGGCCCTCACCAAAGACGCCGGCAAGGCCACCGCCGAGCCCACGTCAACCAAGCTTCCACCACCGTTCACATGCAGCTGCCAGCCCAACCAGCTGGGCGGGCACCTGCGTGGCAACATGCAGCTCCTAGGCCAACTCATCAAGCGCCTGCATGGCGGCATGCAGATCTTCGTGAAGGCTCCACCACCACGCCAACTCAGCTGCCTGCCTACATGGCACCGCACGCATCCCTAACCGAAGCGCGTGTCGAAGCGAGGAGGAGCGGCGACGGACGGGACGGGCCTCGCCCCCGTCCCCGATAAAGCAAGAGGACACCTAAGCGATGCATTAAATGCACCTTGTCCTGTAATACAAGGGATAACCTCGTGCCACTGTATACCTTTACACCTCTTATGTGCCACTGTGGCAACCCCTTTTTCCTGTAAAAGGAGGCTCGAGGCGACGAGGAGGGGGATTCGGCTCTTTGGAACCACACGCTGACCACAACTAATTCGGGAGCTCAAGAACTCTCAGAAATACACCCATGAAAACAGGACTAGGGTTTTACACATCCTCGCGGCCCGAACCTGGGTAAACGATCCTTGTGCTATCTACTAGCCCTGCTCTCCTCGCAACCCTGCGCCCTGGCAACCGTAGTAGGGATTCTTGTGATGCCATAGGTGTTGTTCCACACCGACAATATACATCCGTATGTAGTAGTCCATTTGAATCTCTAACAAGACAAATATTTGAGTAGTCACTCGTTGAAATCTCTAGAAAGACAAATACTCCGAAGTATATTTAAGAACCGAGGGGGTAGTGCATAGCCACATGGGAGACTCAGCCCGGTCGTTGCGCTGCATTAATAGTGAGTAATGAGCAGTCAAATCATAAGCCCCACCTTTCTCACTGTAAGTTGCTCAGAAGAAGCAACCATCAATACGCTCTTCTTTGAATCCGCTCATACTACTCCATCCGTCATTGTTTATAGAGCGCGCTTCAAAAAAAGAAGAAATCTCTGGGACCAAGGCAACTAGCGATCGGCCTGAAAAAATAGCATTGTTAGTTATAGCACAGCGTCTATTACTAGAGGAAATAATGCGTACACACATGCATGAAGTGCTTCCACCCCGGGTACACACATGCATGCACTTACTCCACTCCGTAGTACATCGAGAGAAAATTGTGGACTTGATTGCGGTTACCACGCCCTAATTAATTGATCATTAAACCAAACGCGTCTAAAGTCTCTCTGGTGGTGGAAATGCATTGAGAGAAATGCATCATAATGAAGCACGCCCTGTAAGCTATGACGGAGGGAGGAGTAGTATGAAGGTGCAAAACCAAGTACGCGTATGGCCAGTCGGTCAACGCACCTCCTCTTGGCATATCACTGACATGTGGGACCGGAGTGTGAGCAAACCGATCTCAATTGATGGCAAAATGGCCAACCCACTGCTCCATGAGAGAGACGAGGAGCGAGAACACACAGACGGGCTCGGACGGAGGCCAAGATATATTCGAGCATGGTTGATCGATGTCATCATTACATGTTGGGCTGCCGTTTTCCACCCTTCTCCGGAATAAATGTGTACTTTATCAGAGATTAAAAAATAAGAGTACAGACACTCCACCATGCGGTTCTAGTATTAGTACTACTCATACTACTAAACCTTGCGCTTGGCTCTTCGCCTCTTCGTGAAGTCGAACAATGATGGTACTCCGCATGTTCGGTACTACAGTGTATGCCTCTGGCATTCTGACACCGAATGAACTGATGCATGTCCACCGCCTGGCCGAGGGTAGGTTGCTTTAGTCAAAAGGCGTGAGCGAGCTTCACCTTGTCCTGCAAGCTTCTCCTTGTTTTGGGAGTTGAAGGGACACACCAAAAAGTAGTGCTAGTTCATACTCCCTCCTTTCCGGTTAATATGGCTTAATCTTTTTTGCGGGTAAATGAGAGAGATTTATTCATATATAAGCATTCTTAGGACGATCAACCAAGACACTAGTCACTAGGAAGCGAGGTACCCCACAAAAAAAGAAGTAGGAAGCGAGGTGTTTCATCAAGCCAGCTCTCGGCCACATTCAAAGTGCAGCAAGCACGGTTCGCACAAAGATGCGCCGCAAGGTTTGCTGACCTGTTTACATGTTGAATAACAAAAAAAGAGGAAATATTCCCGAGCGCTCCTATTTGTAACAGGATATGAGCCAGAATTAAGCGAGAATTGTGGCGAGTGTTCCATGCAATCAACTTCCATTATCACATGCGAGAACCCTCGAAGAGAACCAAATGTGTTGAAGATTGCTTTATCACATTTTAAAAATATAATAAGAGTGCAGATGCTCCTCCATCTGGTTCCTAGTACTAGTATAGTACATACCTCTATAGACTATAGTAGTAGTACTAGTACTAGTAAACTTTGCGCTTGGTTGTTCGCCTCTTCGGGAAGTCACACAATAATAGTACTAGTATAGTGTTTGCTTCTGGCAATCTGACACCGAATTAACTGTTGCACGTCCACCGCCTGAGCGAGGGAGAGCTTGCATTAGTCAAAAGTTTCTCCTTGTCATGCGACCACTGCGCGCAAGCTTCTCCCGTCCTGCAAGCTTCTCCTCGTTCGGCAAGTTGACGGGACACAGGAAAGTAATGCTAGTCCATACTGCCTCCTCTCTGGTTAATATGGCTTAATTTCAAACGAGATAAATACACTGTCTGTCATTGTATATTTGTAAAAAT
This sequence comes from Triticum dicoccoides, assembly GCF_002162155.2. Lineage (NCBI taxonomy): Eukaryota > Viridiplantae > Streptophyta > Magnoliopsida > Poales > Poaceae > Triticum > Triticum dicoccoides. The sequence goes on from NC_041380.1 coordinate 118,231,285, forward strand.
ACGGTCAGTGGACTTCATAATACGCTCATTGCGCTCAATACATACATTTTCCGGTGTTTATAAGGTCACTAGCTAACCATGTGTGATAGACTGGCTTATTAGGGATGATAGACTACTCATATCAATAAGGAATTCCTTCTTTTCTAGGAGCTCATTCGGACAGAACTTCAAAGTTAAGCGTGCTCAGCTTGGAGTAGTTTCAGGATGGGTGACCAACCGGGAAGTTGCTCCCGGGTGCGCACGAGTGAGGACAAAGTGCGCAGAAAAGACTAGTGTTGATCTGTGGGGCCAGTCTAGATCCCGCCAGGAGTAACAACCACCGGCGGGTGTGTCCGGGGCGTTACACCCTGGCTGAGTATGTGTGTGCATGCACATGTAGGTTGAGCACTTGAGCATGACCGTGTGTGTTCCATGGTGTGCTCGGACATGCATGCATTAGGGCGTCGCATGCGTTTTTGCGTCCATGTGTATGTGTGACTGTTGCATACACGTAGGGGGAGTACGTGTAGGGGCCACTAAAGGAGCAGTCAAATCACACAGTAAGTTAGTCGGAAGAAGCAACCATCATTTCACTCTTCAATGACACGTATGCAATATAAAATGGTTGATATGGAGAGGAAAATAAAACCACTATATATACACTAGCAGGATCATAAGCTACGAGCCATCATTTCACAAGCATAGAACGATGGTAGCCACACCACTGGTCACATATCCAGCCTGATCCCGTGGCTGGGGGAAGGGAACAATGTTCTGCGTAGACGCGGTCGACATCGGCGAGGGAGAAAATCCACAGTTGGTGCGTCCCAATCGGGGGTCACCGTGGTATGGGCCGATGTCGCGCCCCAACCGCCCTTCTAGATACAGCCCGACGTCCCAGGTAGTCCATCTTCCTTTTGGAGCCGGCTTGCTCCACTGCCGCAGCTCCCCATGTAGCTCCATCTCAATGTCGATCTTTCTCTACTTCTACCGGCTTCTACTTGTGATGAGTTTATGTCTCATGAACTAGTGCCAGTACTATTATTCTAATCACACTTCTTCAATATCTTTGCCATCAGGGATGCTCATCTTGATTTTAGTGGAACTGCACAAAAGCATCGTATGATCCGAGGGTGCCAGCCGTTTTTCCTTCGACAGGTACTACCTGGCCAGGAAATTAAATCCTATTTAGGGTTTAGGGTTTAAGTCGTATTGACCCCATCCATAGTTTTTCTTTCGTACACGCTCTCGCAACTTTTGTCTTTAGTTGTGAAGTAAATATTGGCTATGATCTGTGAATCATTGAGATGCATCAGCATGCGTGTTAGTTTTCCTTTGTATTTGATGGAATGTTGTAACGGGGCAACCTTGGAGTAGGAATGAAAATGGAGTGGAAAGTTTCTGTTTTTCCGGAGAAAAAATGGAAACGGAGAGAAACCAACATTTCGTTTCATTGGATCGCGCCATCGAGCAAAACCAACGTTTAAATCACGTATGTTGTGTTCGTGTCTCACCCTCCTCCACGGCTCGACCCCCACATGGTCACTCGGCATACCACTCACCGCAAACCGAGTATACGATAACTTTCCTGCCTGCTTGTCGATGGATCGCGCCATGGAGTACTAGTACTACTCGAAGAGATTGACAAGTTGGGGGAGGACAGCTAGCTGTAGCATGGACTCCCAAGAACTTTTTACATGCATGTTGTGGCCGGCTATTGCGACCTTTGAACGTGCACCAGTCGCGTGCACCAGGAAGCGGCGCAGGCGATGCTCTCTCGGCTGGCGCGCCGCTTCAATGCCGGCGCCAGTGAGAGGTCCCATCCGCTCTGGCCGGGCATGAATGCGGCACTGACTGTTTTAGACCGGAAGCACGCGCGGGTGATGAAGAGGGTTCGGGTTGGTTAGGAGCGACCGTGGCAGCGGTCCGGACGCCCGCAAACAAGAGATGATGTACGTTAATATTACCGCGTATATAATTAACAATGTAAATAATGTGTCAGTTGGACAAATATGATTGGAGATGGAGATGGAAATGGAATTTTACGTAAACACGGATATGCATGTCTATGTCTATGTGTGTGTGCGCGACGACTCTCGCGACCTGGAAGTGGGGGCGTGTTTTTGGTCGAGTTTTCTTTCTTGGTACGTTAAAAATTGTTCGCTAGTTTTCCTTTCTTTTTTCCAGGAATGCGCGTATTCTATTTAAAACCACTACTATGGAGAGATTTTTTTACTCCATTATAACCTCTTGTTTGATAGAGTTTCTCGCGTCTCGCTCTCTCACCCTCTCCATATCAAAACAAGATGATAGTGTCCACACTATCTCTCTCCTCACTGGTGGTCACAGATCCTGCCGAATCCCGTCCGCTGCGGGAGGTGAGGAGGTGCAGCGTTGATGTTGTCGTCGTCGGCGATGGAGGAAGCCGATGCGCACCATCCTCTCGGAGCCGGTACTGGCGCGGATGAAGGTCCTCCGCGCCCTTGTTCCCTGCCGTCGTGTGGGCAGATCCTGCCCGCCCGCCTAAGCGACATCTCGTCCACATGAGGTATAACTTCTTGTACTTGTCCACCTCCCTAGGTCGCTGCATCCGGGTTTTATTCTATGCGACTATTCCCCAGCTCCCCATATATAGTAGCTAGGGTTCGTCGGTTGGTCCAACATCACCTACTATTATAGAGGAAGTGCCACTCGAAAAGTTGTCCTGATTTATGCCTCGGTGGAGGTATACATGTTGTTTCGACAAAAAGTACATGGTGGTTGTGCGGTCATTGTCCATATGCTCCTATTGTTGTTGCTAATCTAATACTATCACTGGTTAAATGAAGAAATGCTTTTTTTCTCGGGTATCCTGGTTTAGTTCCCATCAAGATAATCATAATGCTTTTGTTTGTTGGTGTACTTTTCATAATTCTTATTGACAATGGAGATGTCGTTGTTAATCTTGTAAAACAAAGTAACAACACTATATCCCTTTTTTATATTTTTGGAAACAGCTATGCGTATCTCCATACCCGGACATGTCTTCCTCAATTTTAGTGGAACTGCACAAAATTGGATGGCCATTGTTGTTCCGCCTCACTATCCTCTGCCACGTGGTTCTTCCTTCCTCGAGCTTGATTACTGAGAAGAAACAGACCACGGTGAGGATTTGTTGAACTTCATAGGTGCCTCACCCAAACTTGATGCCAAATGGATGATGCATCACCACGATGACCTATCGATGCTCATGGTTGCGCCTCATGGTTGCGTCGGCTAGTGAAGCTGATCGATTTTCAATGAAAAACAAGTTGTCTTCCATCAGTGCTCTTTGCTTGTTACCCACAAAGATAATATCCTTCGTCAGTTCACCTTGGTTGCGTTGGAGACGCAGTCGTCTTTCATGCTGTTGCAATTTTATCACACAATTGGCTATGAACCAAATGTTTCCTTGAAGAAGGATCGATGTTGGTACTAAGAGCATAAGTTTTGTATTGATTTCTAAGCCTTCCCACAACTTTGTCTCTAGCTCCCTTGTAATTTTATTTGTCCAGCTATTAACTTTGATTAAAAAATGGTGTGGACTAAAAACCCGGATGGACGTAGTAGCCCTCCATTTTTATTTACTCCGCATATTAGATTTGACTGAATTCAAACTTTGTAAAGTTTGACCAAGTTTAGGCCGAACACAACAAACCATAATTATTAGAGAGGGCAGATTGTACATACTCTCAAACCTTTCCCATAATTGAAATTAAAATTCTTTATTTGTACACACTCTCACATTTCGATAATTTGGCGCATGTGTGGTTGTTCACTTAAGGGAGGGTAGTGTACCACACGTGAAGAACAGGAAGTGCGACCAGGATGCATGGATCGTTAGTTCATCGGAAGTACTCCCGCTGTTCCTAAATATTTGTCTTTCAAGTGGTTTGAAATGGACTACCACATACGGATGTATATAGACATTTTTTACAGTGTAGATCCACTCATTTTGCTCCGTATGTAGTCATTTGTTGAAATCTCTAGAAAGACGAATATTTAGGAACAGAGGGAGTAGTAGTTTTCTTCACTGGTACGTTAAATAAAGAGTTTTGTTTCATACTTACACAATTTAAAACGATTGTTATGGGGAGAATAAAAAAACCACTCCACTATATATTAGTCCTATACACGAGTACTATATGGACGCAGCTTCATTGACTTTAGTGCACCTGCCTTTGGGTCTATGACAGGTGGGCCCAAAATGTGGCTGGCCCACCTGTCATACATCCAAAAGCAGGTGCAGTTAAGGCACCGGAGCTCAGTCCGTACTACAGTATATATATAAGCTGGAGCCTCGGCGCTTGTTTGCTAGGGTTTGCACTCTCCACACTCTCGCCGCGCTACATATATATATATACACACTGGAGGCTCAGTGTTCCTTTGCTAGGTTTGCTATATTCACAGTCTCTCACCCTCTTCACCAGATCTAAACAAGACTGCGGTGTGGCCTCTGTCTCTCTCACCCTCCTCACAGCTGGCGAAGGAGGCGTCCGAATCCCGTCGCATCGGGAAGGGGAGGAGGTGCAGCGTTCACTCTATCGCCTTCGGCGAGGGAGGCAATCCACTGCTGGCTGCGCTTTTCTCTTTCACCCGGCGCCTGTGCGGGAGGGCCACCGACCCCTTCTTCCTCGCTGTCATACATAGTGTGGGCAGATCCGACCTCCCGCCACACGCCTTGCCACATCCTGATGACCCTAAGGTATAAGTTTCTTTGAAACCGTCAATGGTCTAGTTGCATGCGGATCTTTTTTGATTATGTAGTCGAATCTAGGTCTTGGTTCAAAGAGGAAAGAAGGGTGCGGTGGGGTGGAGCATGAATCTAGGACGTGGTTCGATGAGGAAAGGAGGGAGGGAAAGTAGTATAGACTAGCTATCCAGCCGCTTTGTTGGTCGAAAAGGGAAAAAGGGGGGGTAACCCAGTACACACATCTGTAAGGAACCGAACTCTTTGTTGAAAAGGAAAAGAAACTGGGGGGTCGGGTAGTTTGTGCAGTACTAGATTTGCTGCCCTCACATAGGAAAAAGTTTCAAAGAGAACAAATATGGTACCAACGCAGATATGTTGCTTGGCTACGTACTCTACATCACCCATTTATACGTGTGGATGCACATGGTGCTGGCATGTCCCATGTCCCATCCACATAATCGTGCAGTGTGTTTTGAGATGTTGTGCTACTTGTATTGGTACTGTTTTAAATAAATGTTGAATTGAAGATATTGTATTGCTCTTTTTTCCCATTAAGTAGTGAACAAAAATGGTACCAACCCAGACATGATGTGTGTTGCTTTGTTACAACAAACTCTGCATCACCCCCTTTATAAGTAGATGGAAGCACATGGTGTTGTTGCGCCCACTCGCCCCTGGAACTGTTTATGCTTTTTCTTAATCTAATGCTGATGGTAAAATTAAGCAATGCCACTCTCAGAATTAACCACTAAACTATTTTAAGAGAATTTCTCTATTAATATGAATCAATGCAACCGTTTTAGAAATGCTACTATCCTATACTTTGTTTTCCATCAAGATAAGGTAGATGCTTCTTTTTGTGGCCGCATGTTTCATCCTCCTTTATTGGCAGTAATTGTTTCCTTTTTTGCCTCTGTTAAATCAGGAATATCTATTCAACTTGTTTCTATAACAAACTTAAATGTCACACCGGCGACTTTACTTGATTTCAATGCAACTGCACAAAACGAGATTGGATTTCCTATTCTTGTTGGCAGATTCGTACGTGATCTTGTGTGCGTCATGACAGGTTGGTACTTGCCTTCATCCACATGATCGTGCAATGTGTTTTGAGATGATGTGCTACTTGTATTGGTACTGTTTTAAATAAATGTTGAATTGAAGCTATTGTATTGTTGTCTTTTCCCATTAAGTAGTGAACAAAATGGGACCAACCCAGACATTATGCTTGTTGCTTTGTTACAACAAACTCTGCATCACCCCCTTTATAAGTAGATGGAAGCACATGTTGTTGTTGCGCCCACTCTCCCCTGGAATTGTTTATGCATTTTGTTAATCTAATGCCGCTTGTAAAATTAAGCAATGCCACTCTCAGAATTAACAACTGAATCTTATTTAAAAAACTACGACACTTGTTAGGGATTGGCGGGATTACCATTTTTGTGGCTGCATGTTTCATCCTCCTTTATTGGCTAGTAATTGATTCCTTTTTTGCCTCTGTTAAAACAGGGATATCTATTCAACTTGTTGCTATTGCGACATTTTGCTTCGCTTAATTTTGGTGGAACTGCACAAAATGAGACCGGATTTCCGTATATGTGTTGAGATCTCTTTTACATCTTCCTCAGGAGTTGTTTCAAATCTTGGTCTTGAAAGGTCAGTACCTACATTCCTCAGAATTAACTACTGAATCTTAGTTCAAAACTGCAACACTTGTTAGGGATTGATGTCTACTACACAACCTTCTTCTTGTAGACGTTGTTGGGCCTCCAAGTGCAGAGGTTTGTAGGATAGAAGAAAATTTCCCTCAAGTGGATGACCTAAGGTTTATCAATCCGTGGGAGGCGTAGGATGAAGATGGTCTCTCTCAAGCAACCCTACAACCAAATAACAAAGAGTCTCTTGTGTCCCCAACACACCCAATACAATGGTAAATTGTATAGGTGCACTAGTTCGGCAAAGAGATGGTGATACAAGTGCAATATGGATAGTAGATAATGGTTTTTGTAATCTGAAAATATAAAATAGCAAGGTAACTAATGATAAAAGTGAGCGTAAACGGTATTGCAATGCTAGGAAACAAGGCCTAGGGTTCATACTTTCACTAGTGCAAGTTCTCTCAACAATAATAACATAGTTGGATCATATAAGTATCCCTCAACATGCAACAAAGAGTCACTCCAAAGTCACTAATAGCAGAGAACAAACGAAGAGATTATGGTAGGGTATGAAACCACCTCAAAGTTATCCTTTCTGATCGATCTATTCAAGAGTCCGTAGTAAAATAACATGAAGCTATTCTTTCCGTTCGATCTATCATAGAGTTCGTACTAGAATAACACCTTAAGAAACAAATCAACCAAAACCCTAATGTCACCTAGATACTCCAATGTCACCTCAAGTATCTGTGGGTATGATTATACGATATGCATCGCACAATCTCAGAATCATCTATTCAAACCAACACAAAGTACTTCAAAGAGTGCCCAAAGTTTCTATTGGAGAGTCAAGGCGAAAATGTGTGCCAACCCTTATGCATAGGTTCATGGGCGGAACCCGCAAGTTAATCACCAAAACATACATCAAGTGGATCAATAGAATACCCCATTGTCACCACGGGTATCCCATGCAAGACATACATCAAGTGTTCTCAAATCCTTAAAGAATCAATCCGATAAGATAACTTCAAAGGGAAAACTCAATCCATTACAAGAGAGTAGAGGGGGAGAAACATCATAAGATCCAACTATAATAGCAAAGCTCATGATACATCAAGATTGTATCACCTCAAGAACATGAGAGAGATCAAACACATAGCTACTGGTACATACCCTCAGCCCCGAGGGTGAACTACTCCCTCCTCATCATGGAGAGCACCCGGATGATGAAGATGGCCACCGGAGAGGGATTTCCCCCTCCGGCAGGCTGCCGGAATGGGTCTAGATTGGTTTTCGGTGGCTACGGAGGCTTCTGGCGGCGGAACTCCCGATCTATTCTGCTCCCTGAAGTTTTTAGGGTATATGGATATATATAGGAGGAAGAAGTCGTTCAGGGGAGCCACGAGGGTGGAGGGCGCGCCCAGGGGGGTGGGTGCACCCCCTGCTCGTGCTCTCCTTGTTGATCCCCTGACGTGCACTCCAAGTCCCCCGGATTACTTTCTTTCCAAAAATAACTCTCCCGAAGGTTTCATTCTGTTTGGACTCCGTTTGATATTCCTTTTCTTCGAAACACTGAAACAACACTACAAAAAAAATACACTTCCGTGATGATACGTGTTTGTCACAGTAGGTCGCTTTTTTTGTCATGCATGTACATCCATGAAAATTTATGACAGAATCAAGATAGTCATACCTGTGCTGTCGTACAAGTGTTCCATGACATTACCAAAATTATCATCACGGAAGTGTCCACTTCCATGACGATAAATTGCGCGTCACAGAAGTGCTTTCGTCAAGGGTGACTGACACGTGGCATCCACCGTAACGGAACGCCGTTAAGCTATCGGGTCGGGTTTTGGATCCGATAACCCGTTAACAGCCCCGACCAATGAGGATTTTCCACATGTAAAATCATCATTGGCTAGAGGAAACACGTGTCGGCTCATCGTCGGGACAGATGTCATCCACTCACTGGACAGAAGGCGCCTATGATACGTCGACACGTGGCACGGCCCAACAAGTTTAAATGGGCCGGCCCAACTAAAGGCCCACAAGATTTTGCGGACCATAATGGGCCGGCCCAGCTAAAGGCCCATGAGATTTTGCGGGCCATAATGGGCTGGCCCAGCTAAAGGCCCACAAGATTTCGCAGGCCATAATGGGCCGGCCCAGGTAAAGGCCCACAAGATTTCGCGGGCCATAATGGGCCGGCCCAGGTAAAGGCCCACAAGATTTTTGTGCGCCATAATAGGCTGGCCCAGGTAAAGGCCCACAAAATTCTTGCGGATCATAATGGACCGGCTCAGCTAAAGGCCCACGAGATTTCGCCGACATTAATGGGCCGGCCCAGCTGTAGGCCCACAAGATTTTGAGGACCCTAGTAGGCCGGCCCGTTAACTGGCTGCCATGTTTTGGGCCAAATGCCGGCCCATATTTGATCCGGTCTATTAATGGCCTGCCACGCTCCGGGCCTAATAGTGGCCCATATGAGATCCGGCCCGTTAAAAGCCTACCACATTCTGGGCCAAATTACAGCCCAGATCAGGTCCGGCCCTTTAAGAGGTTTTGGGCCTAATTATGGCCCATATCAGATTCGGCCCGTCAACTGGACACTATGCTTTTGGGCCCACTTGCTAAAGGCCCACTTAGTAATTTGGCCTGATATTAGTTTTGGCCTATTAAGGGCCCGTTTAACATTTCAGCCCTATATTAATTTCAGCCTGTTAAAAGCCCGTCATATAGTTGGGCCTAACTACGGCCCGGTTTGCATGGAGCCTGCTGGCAGCCGATATCTGATTGGGCCAAACAAGGAACGAGACAATTTTTTGGCCTGTTAAAAGCCCGTGATTTGATTCGCACAATCATGGGTCGGGGTTCATTTCGGGCTGCTGCTGGCCCGTGAGCTGATTGGCACGTTTCAGGCCCAACCTACATCGTGATGGCATGAAGGCCCGATTATGTACCGTAATTTTATGGTTTGGCCGGTTTACTGTGAAGACACGATATATTGTTGGGGAACGTAGCAGAAATTCAAAATTTTCCTATGTGTCACCAAGATCTATGGAGAAACCAGCAACGAGGGGAAGGAGAGTGCATCTACATACCCTTGTAGATCGCTAAGCGGAAGCGTTCAAGAGAACGGGGTTGAAGGAGTCGTACTCGTCGTGATCCAAATCACCGAAGATCATAGTGCCGAACGGACGGCTCCTCCGCGTTCAACACACGTACAGCCCGATGACGTCTCCCATGCCTTGATCCAGCAAGGAGAGAGGGAGAGGTTGAGGAAGAATCCATCCAGCAGCAGCACAACGGCGTGGTGGTGGTGGTGGAGGAGCGTGGTGATCCAGCAAGGCTTCGCCAAGCACCGCGAGATATGAGGAGAAAGAGAGGTAGGGCTGCGCCAGGGAGAGGTCAAGAACTCATCTGTTGGCAGCCCCAAGTCCTCAAGTATATATAGGGGAGAGGGAGGGGTGCGCCCCACCTAGGGTTCCACTCTAGGGGCGGCGGCCAGCCCCAATCCCATCTAGGGTGGCGGCCAAGTGGAGGAGGAGAGGGAGGCGCACCAGGCATGGGCCCTAAGGCCCATCTGCCCTTAGGGTTTGCCCCTTCCTCCCCTTAGGCGCCTTGGGCCCTTGTGGGGGGGGCGCACCAGCCCACCTGGGGCTGGTCCCCTCCCACACTTGGCCCATGCAGCCCTCCGGGGCTTGTGGCCCCACTTGGTGGACCCCCGGGACCCTCCCGGTGGTCCCGGTACGTTACCGATAAAACCCGAAACTTTTCCGGTGACCAAAACAGGACTTCCCATATATAAATCTTTACCTCCGGACCATTCCGGAACTCCTCGTGACATCCGGGATCTCATCTGGGACTCCTAAAAACATTCGGTAACCACGTATATCTATTCCTTATAACCCTAGCGTCATCGAACCTTAAGTGTGTAGACCCTACGGGTTCGGGAACCATGCAGACATGACCGAGACGTTCTCCGGTCAATAACCAACAGCGGGATCTGGATACCCATGTTGGTTCCCACATGTTCCACGATGATCTCATCGGATGAACCACGATGTCGAGGATTCGATCAATCCCGTATACAATTCCCTTTGTCTAGCGGTATTGTACTTGCCCTAGATTCGATCGTCGGTATCCCGATACCTTGTTCAATCTCGTTACCGGCAAGTGTCTTTACTCGTTCCGTAAGACATCATCCCGTGATCAACTCCTTGGTCACATTGTGCACATTATGATGATGTCCTACCGAGTGGGCCCAGAGATACCTCTCCGTTTACACGGAGTGACAAATCCCAGTCTCAATTCATGCCAACCCAACAGACACTTTCGGAGATACCTGTAGTGTACCTTTATAGCCACCCAGTTACATTGTGACGTTTGGCACACCCAAAGTATTCCTACGGTATCCGGGAGTTGCACAATCTCATGGTCTAAGGAAATGATACTTGACATAAGAAAAGCTTTAGCATACGAACTACACGATCTTTGTGCTAGGCTTAGGATTGGGTCTTGTCCATCACATCATTCTCCTAATGATGTGATCCCGTTATCAACGACATCCAATGTCCATGGTTAGGAAACCGTAACCATCTATTGATCAACGAGCTAGTCAACTAGAGGCTTACTAGGGACATGGTGTTGTCTATGCATCCACACATGTATCTGAGTTTCCTATCAATACAATTCTAGCATGGATAATAAACGATTATCATGAACAAGGAAATATAATAATAATCAATTTATTATTGCCTCTAGGGCATATTTCCAACATATATATACAGTAAAATAACTGCAGCATCGTGAATAAGAAAAAACCTATACTATACAATAAAGAAATTACTGCATATTACATCCACTGGGCATCAAAGTTCGCCACTATGATAATAAAGCACAAGCAGACAGCAGATTACATACACTAGGCATCAAAGATCGCCACCAGTGAAAATAAACACGCCGACAAAATAATATACAAAACTGACAGCACTTCAATAGAGTTCAAGAAAGGTTAGCCCTGTTGGGGAGCTGCAGCGCAAGCAGCTGAGCAAGATGATGAGACTGTGCTTGTTCAACACTTATATCTTCCTCACTCTGAAAGATAAACAAGCAGACAGATGACATGTTTTGCACATAAAAGTATCAATGCTGACAATTCATCACATTTCTTACTGACGAATAACGTGACACAGTTTAAATTTGCATTAACACAATATGGTATTGTTCAGGTCAAGACATGGCAGGAAATGACATTGTGAAGGAGTTGGCAGCTTCACGACACCACTGGATTACAGATCAAGCACTCATAAGTATCAATGGTTAGTGTGTTGTCAATTTATACCATTTCAGATTGGCAAATAAAGAGACGGTTTAAATAATAGTAGAATGATATGACATTGTTCATAGTTAAGACATTGCAGAATATGACATTATGCTGTAGTGGGTAGGTTCACCACACCACTGGATTACAGATGAAGAACAGAAGCATACATGCAGTGCAAAAGAAGATCACTTGCTCTGTATAGTTTAATTTACATGGTATGAAGAAGGAACTTGGTTGTACAACTGAAAACTTAAATTGAGAAAGGACGAACTTTTTTTATGAACTACATATAATAAACTTTAAACAAGCAAGTTGATGCAAACACCAAAAATAAACAGTTGTTGCAGTCATGCCTAACCAAATATATACAATAAAGTTTCAAGGCTTGATATGGACAAACTTACATTATTGGTGAAGACAGGCTCTATAAAGGCCTTGTCCATGCTGATGGGGGGCAATTCAAGAAGTTTACCACAGAATCCTCTTCAAAAGCATTGCCTTTATTCTACATTTTGTTAAGAGTAAATATAGATGTGATAATATACGAAAAAATGGAGAATATTTAAGATAAGATGAAGAGTGATGCTACATAACCAAGTAGCTATAAATGTAAGTGCAGCGATGCAGGCACAAGGTACAACCAAGAGCAATGCACAGCTAAACTTCTTCAGTACCAACCTTATGGTAAGAGTAAATATAGATCTGATGTGTAGAAAATGGAGGGCAAAGGAAAATAAGCTGCAGAGTGATGGTACATGAACAACTACCTGTCATTATAAGTACACTGATAAAGGACATCATGTACTTACAAGAACAATGCAGAGCTAAAAAACATTGGCATTGGATATATTCTACACTAATATAACCATTCATACAGATCAGATAATTTGGATCGAACAATTGATAAGCAAGCTATCATGCATACTGCTATCACATAATGAACCAGGTATGTATGCAAGTACAGTGATACAGGACAACAGGTACTAACAAGAGCAAAGCAGCGGGCAGCATATTTGCGATATCCTGTCGTTCTTGTCAAACCGGAATTCTTCTTCGAGCAGATTTCCTGCAAAAAAGATCCGTAAGGCACATGCGGAAAAGTAGAAGTTCAAATTGTCATGTGATTTTATAGACAGTACTCATCCTGGGAACGAGACCAGTGCATAACAAGGTTTTTCCATTCAATGTCTTCTAAATTTAGCACAGGAGACTTCACAGGAAATTCGTTTATAGACTTGTCATCAAAGTGTGATTTCCTCAGGTAACACCGATACTGCTGCAATGCTTCCTTGAAAAGCACAAGCAAGCTTTGCTCGTCATGACTATCCAGATTGACCCTCGCCTAGTTACAACAATGTAATGTAAATCATTGATGTGTTCAATCAGTAGAAAACAGGAAAATAATAACCATGAATAATAGCACTTACACGTAAGTTGGACAGGAAGATGTGGAAATGGTGTTTGTCTTCACAATAATCTTCCCATGATGGAATACATGCATGTAGTCCCTAACAACATTGAAAGCATTGTCTTTTAAACTGGGAATAAATGGAATGGGGTTCCAATCTGCAGGAATTGGTCGTCTCTGTAGTTGGGATAGGTCTTTGGCCGGTGGACTTGTTGTACTTTTTGCTGGAGTGGGATTTTTCTGTGGTACAGCTGGTGCTATGGCAAATAAAATTGGTATACCTTTTGCTGGAGTGCAGGTCCTGTGTGGTGGGGCTAGTGGTGTGGCCAGTGAAGTATGGATACAGTCTGCTGGAGTCGGTCATATACCTTTTGATGTCTGATGCACAAGAACAGCATTTGAGTGGAAAAACATGGTATGATGACAGATGGAATATGTATTGATAATGGATGGGCATGACATCTTGACATATATGATGAGTAAACTAAGAAGATGGTGGTGCAACAAAGTAGAAGAAATGCAAGACAACATATGCAAGATACGCGCAATCAATAAAACCTTGCCAAATTAGAACAGGCACCTTGATGGGTGAACAGGACAGGCCATCTGCCTTTGACTCCTCGAGGTTAGAATAGTCATTAGGATGATATTCTGAACAAGAATCAACAGCTGGGGAGCGTACGAGTTTCATTGCTTCCAGAATGGCACTCAATGCCTTGCTTCCAATTTTGTAAGTCATTGCAGTGTTCCACAATATTCTTCTGATGCGCGGATTCTGATATTCACTGTAATTGCGTATAATATTTGAGAACCATGAAAACATAAATAGTTGTGAGATTATCTTTGTAATGCAGATGATATCCTATATACCTAAGAAGTTTACCCCCACTACTTTATTTATCTCAACATGCAAGCTGTCCACATCATCAACCATGCCATGCAAGCAAAACTAATTTCATTTGCAGCCACATCATCACTAACCCTACAGCTGGCATCCACACAATTCCATCAACAAATCATGGGACCCAGTTTTTCATTAGTGCGCGACGATCCTGGTCACAGAAGCGACCCTTTGTTTCCACAGGATTTTTTCTTAGTACGCAGCTATACTACTCATGAATTGATCCGTCATTTACTTAGGATTCGGTTTTTATTACTTAGTGCGCTACAGTCCCGTCAATGAAGCAATCCATCATTTCCTATTCGTAACAAACGACACGTCCATTTTATAACTGGAAGAAGAGCCCAGATGCATCGTCTCTCACTTCCCGATGCCCAATGCAAGGATGCATCTCATCTTCCCACCTATTTCTTATCGAGTTGTGTCAGCGGAACAGAGCTCCGGCGCGAGTGACCTCAATGCCAAGAGGTTGGTTGCAATGCCACCGCACCGTGCCTGGACGGAACCGTCGCATGCCCATATTGCCTCGATGACTCCGACATGGGCTTCTCTCGCCCGACCACCATCGACCGTCCACATGGGTTTCACCCGCCCGCGGCTGCCCGCCACCCTGCATCGTCACGGTGTCACAAAGAATCTTGCCGCCGCCCGCCGTATAGCACTCTGTCCCTCCTCCTTTTCCTCTGGCCTCGAGCACGGCGAGCCGGCCTTCATGGAGTGCGATGGTAGAGGAAGAAGGCTAAACTACTTTCCATAATCATGTCTCTTATGTCTTCTCAACATTGCTAGCGCCAAGCATGTGGGATTTTATTGTGGCGTGCAAATTGGAGTCCTCCATATCTTTGGCATTGATGTGCCCATGTGCAAGCTAAATGGGTAATGCATGACCCTTTCCGTAATTCTTTTTCATTATCGAATCTACGAGGGGTCAATCTTTTTCTCATGCTCTTAACATACAATGTTATTTTCATTTTGTTTCAGTTTTCTTGGACAAGTGTTTGATTGCTAATATATATCTACTTTTGTCATGCTTTTTTTAGGAATAGTATTGATGTTTTCTCATGCTGCCTACCAAGCGGTTGCCAAAGTTGAGAAGTAGGCTACGGTAAGCCATCGTCAATTATTAGTGACTCTCACTCCTTCGGAATAATGATGTGATTAGTATTTCCTAATATGTGGACTTCTGCTTCCTACCCATTAAATTTGTTCATGTAAAGGAGTTTGGATTTAATCAGAGGAAGCGATCAATGTTTTTCTGTTTGCAATCAATTAGCTACAATATTTAAATAAATTCAAATTATTTTTTTCAACAAACTATAAGATGCAGGATGCACTATTGTTCATCTTCCTTTGAAGCTGGAGTACTGGACGCACAATGAACGATGCCCGAGGCAGTCCTCTCACTCATCTTAACCTATTGTCAGTTAGGTCTGTCGTGTACCCATATAATTGATGTGGAATTGTACCCTTTGTCATTTTGTTCGCTAACAAGCCTAATTTTTAAGTTTGGTGCATACAAAGGGCCTTACACTAATCCCTTGATCTTTCTATGGAGTATTTCTATGCTAAAGTGTAAATTATCAGTGCACCCTCATCATTTACATTTATTACAATTTCAATTTTCAGTCCACAGGAAAGAATTTGCAGTAAAGCCACAACGGGAAGCCATGACAGAATAGAGTTTTTGCAGCAGGAAAGCTGTAATTAGTCACATCACCATTTATTTTCATTTATCTCTGACCATCATGGGAACTATAGGGATAAATGAAAACTGCATGATTTTGTTAACATATATCATCGATGTGTTCACTTTACCTTATTATGATTGATGTAGGTAGGACCTCTGTGCAAGCAAAACTTGATCTATCACACAACATTGGACATTTATATCAACTGTTCTATTTCATAGCTCTTATCACATGTTAGTTGTAGAGATGAAATTCAATGCTACAGGTTGGAGCTTATTTTCAAAATTATGAATAGCCAAACTTTCATACTCATGCGATTTGGCATACTAATTTTTCTGATGTTGAGTAGGGGTGTGAGTTAATGTGTCTAAGCTGCATTTTGTCGAATACGTGTGGTGACATCAAGCAATTCAATGGTAAAAATGTTGGGCTACATCTCTTTTTTAGTTTTGAGCTTTACAAATGTCCTGTACTAATATCTCCTTGCGAGCTGCAAAGAAAAAATGACGAGACACCATTCCTCAACATCCCCCCTTTTCTCCTCAAACCTATTTTTATTTAGTGCATTGTGTCATAGTTGGCACTCTTAAATAACCAAGACAACCTCTCGGCAGTCAATCATTTATAATCCAATAAGGTCGAAGGTTCATATATAGTCTGTCCATGTCACATTGTTGTTCTTGGAATTGTCAGTGCCAATTTAGCCTTACAATCCTTTTGTAAAGAAGACCCTTAATGTCAGCTAAAAATACCGCATCAGTGCGCGAGTCACCATCATATCCCCATGTAATCAAATAGATTATTCCAGTAATATACTTCTCTCAACATGTACAAAAGCAACCTCAACAATTTAATAAAATAAATCATATGTATTCTGTCAGTTTTACTTCTAATATTACCAACCAAATATTCATGTCATGAAAAATCAAATCTCATCAAAATATATTGTTACCAATTCCCGCAGCAACGCGCGGGGTATTATCTAGTTCTAATATAGGGGCGCCCTTGTAAACACTTGTGTGTTATCACTGGATTCTGATGAGAGAGCTCATGTGTGCTGTAATATGGTGCGTGCATTTATATAATCCGGCACAAGTACACAAAAAATAGGCTCCAGAAGTAAGGATAGCTGGCAGATGATAGGTTCATAATATACTGTATAGAGAGTTTATTGCCAAACCATGATAACAAGAGCACACAGCAACTAGGCAGATCATAGGGGCTGTTTGGTTTTAGGACTAGCATTGCCACACTTTGCCAAACATTTTTTGCCAAACTTGACTAAGGTTAGTTCATCAAAATGAGAGCCACAAGTTGGCAAGCCTAAGGGAATCTTGCCACACTCTTTGTGTGTATGCCATGTGGGGTCCAAGTGTGGCTTGCCTAAGATGTGGCTTGAACCAAAAACTCACCTAAGTTGGTCAAACTTGCCTAACCTTAGGTGTGGCAATCTTTGGCAAAGTTAGTCACAAACCAAACAGCCCCATAGTGTACATAACAGGGGTACATCATAACCAGGATATATAAATCAGGAAAGTGGAACTGGCTGGAAATTACGGTGTTGTATTGCCGCTAGTAATTGAAAGCCTATCGATCACGTACAGGCCAGCTCTATCAGCTGTTGACTGCAGATGTCCCTGCTCCCCTTCCTGACAAGGAACATACTGTGCTTCCCATACAGAACACCGCACGGGCCGCTGGCCAAACCACCGGCCCCACCGCCTATGTTCCTCCGCCACCCCACCCCCGCCCCCACCCACGTCGAGTTTTCTTTGTTCGACGAGGCCCCTCCACCACCCCCCACAACCACCGTCCCCACCCGATCCCCTTCGATCGCACCGGCGAACTCCGACAAGCTCTGAAAAATCGACTGACCCAATTTTGAAATTTAGTCTACTGTGATTTAACTAGTGTGGAATATAAAAGGGGAAAACCATAAGCATTGCGAGTATGGTGTTGAGCGTGCCATGGCGGATCTGAAGGTGAAAACCGGACAAAGGCAACTTCGCAACCAAGACAAGAAATCAGAGTAAAGCAGTGCCGATCTATTTTCTTGCTGCGATAAATAAGTTAAGCAGATACGAAAGAGTACCGCCTCTGGTGCGGCACCGTGTATGCATCTGCTGAGAATTTGACGGTGTTGCGGTAGCGATGGCTGTCGGCGGCATGGAAGCGGATCTAGGAGGGTAGACGGTGGCGGCGGGGCACGATGGACGAGACGGTCGTAGGAGCCGCGCTGGCAAGGTGGGCGACGGCGAAGATGAAGCGAGAGGACGGGATGCAATGATTCCGGTCCGAAGCCGTGGATGAGAGAGGTCAATCTCTTGTAATGGACGGCGGCGTCGGGGTATCAGCTCCGGCATGGTGGAGGAGGAGGCGGTGGATGGGGAGGCGGACGGCGGCGGACGGAGGAGGGTGGGGTGAAGAGGGTGTTTTGGCGCCCACTGAGTACGAATGGGGAAAAGGGAGGTAGAGAGGAAGGGGGAACCATGTATTCAGGGCGCGCTTGTCTCAAATGCGAGGAAATTTACAAAGTTAGCCCCAGTTTCAAATTTCTACTACATCACAGCAACACTAGTCGGTTGGGGATAGGACGGTAATCTCACATACACCAAATATTTGCCGACGAGAGTTTGTTTTTGGTGCCCACCGTGTACGAATATGAATCAGGGAGGGAGTCGATTTCGGCCGAGGACACACTGTGTTTTGGAGCCCACCGTGTATGAATTCGGGTGAGAGGCGGTTATGTCACGTTTGGGTGAAATTACAAACTTACCCCTATCGAAACCTATAGAAATCCAGCATATAGGCTTTGCGTGGCAGGGATAGGCAGTAGTGATTTCCATCTCGCAGATTTTGGTTTCGGGCGGTTACTGCGACTTTCCCCGCTTCATTCAAATTTTGCAGAGTGCACGTTTACCGTGCCAACTCAATTCGAATCCCGTTTGTATTCTATTTTTTTGGGCGGGATCCATTTTCAATTGGAATTACATTCTATATAGATCATTTTTTATATATACTTTCAAAAGCACAACACCATTTATACAAAAATATGGTTTACAAATGGCATGATCTCCGATTCATAAGGTTGTATCCATCAATTTGGATTTTCAAATATTTGAAACCACTTTATGTTGAAATCCAATGTATGCATTCCTTGCTAATTGTCTCCAATTAATGTGTGTTTCATGCGGTTTTTTTTACTTCTCAAACATGTATGATGTGTTTCACACACGCAACATATAGTGTAATCCCGTTTAGACATTAATTGCATATAAACCATGCATTGTTTGTAATTTAAGAACCTATGGATCACCAATATTGATAAACTATATAACATTACACGTGTGCCCAAATTCAAATGAATATGCATGTTTGATACACCAATTTGCGTTATGATATTATCGATGTCGTGATCTCCAGTTTAAATATTTGAATCCCCTTTAATCCAGATATTCGTCTCATATAGCTATCACTCATGCTTATATAGGACTATCTCTCTGGACCTATACACGTTCAACGTCTCTCAGGTATCTCTCGTGCTACCTGTATGTCGACAATGATCTTTTATCTTCGTAACACACTGACGGTACTCTCTCCCTCGACCTTCATCACTCTATCTCTCTCTAAGTATATCTCGCTCCATGCTATGTGTCTCTAACTATGATTCTCCATGTGGAATCTCTTTCTCTCACACAAACACAAAACTTTGTCTCCCGGGGTCTCATTTCTCTCTACTATTCCCATGTGTGCCACTCGCACACCCCTCGTACAGAGATGTCTTTCGCTCCTTAGATATGAGAACCTATGACTCTTCCTCTTCAATATCTCTTTCTCACGCACAAACACAGACTCTGTCTCCCAGGGTCTCATATTTCTCCATTGTTCTCTTGTATGTCGCTCACACACACCCTCTCTCCCTAGAGATATCTTGCGTTCCCTCGTATGTCTCTCTAACTATCACTCTCGTTGTGAAATATCTTTCTCTCTCGCAGACACAAAACTCCGTCTCTCTGGATCTCATTTCTCTCTGATATCTGTTTGTATGTGACTCACACGCACCCTCTCTCTATCTCTCTCACACCCACACACATAACCCAGCCTTCTGATCCACTAGACTCCTATCTCTAATGCACACTAGCTAGCATCTTTATCTTTCTATTTATCTGTTTCTCCATCAACCTTCTTTCTCGCCCTCACTCTTGATTCCTATCACGCACACTACATATGTTTCTCTCTACATGCAGTCAAGTGCCCTCTCACACACATATATAACTTCACCCTTTGAACCACCCGACGGTCATCTCCAACACCCAAACTAGCGGATGTCCCTCTAGCTAGCATCTCCATCTCTGTATCTATCTGCAGTTTCTCTGTCAACATTTCTTTCTTGCACGGAGTCTTGCTTCATATCACCCACACTATATATGTCTCTCCATACATATGCATTTATAGGTTGGTCTCTTTTGCACAATTGTTGCGCCTCACTCCCTCTGCTCGCCATAGATGCATGCTCCAGCCCACGCCACTATCTCTTAAAGACAAAAACACATGCTCAATTGTCGGGACTTCTTCCATGCACTCTCACATGCATGCATATTGTCATACCGATCCGTCCCTCCCATGTCGTTGATCTTATGACTTATGTCTTCTTTCTTTTATCTCGATCATGCGCACACGCACACACACAAGCCCACGTATACATGTATACCTCTCACACATGCACGTTCAAGGTCTCTATGTCTCCATACGTAGTTAATTACCCTCAATCCTAACGCCACATCGAATCGTTCTCCTCTTTTGTGCACATAACTTCCGCCTGGATGGGTAAAACACACACTCACACTTAACAATCTGCTTCTAGCTAACCCCCCCCCCCCCCGCCTCTCACTCTTCCCTTATATCCCCGAAACCAATAAGACCATCCCTTAGTTTAATTC
>NC_041380.1:118252257-118270003 GCF_002162155.2 Triticum dicoccoides
ATCTCTCTCCCTCTCTCTCTCACACACACACAAACTAAGACTCCATCTCTCTCTCTCTCACACACACACACACACACACATTAAGACTCCATCTCACACACACATGCTCTAGGCGGAGCATTTGTTCCTACCACCCTTCATCCAACCTTACCCGTATGATAAACAATCACCTTTATTTACTTTCATAACATGGACAAATTCCACTTTACTTTAGTAGTCAACAAACTTATCATCTGTACCCTTATAAAAAACGAGTTGGTGGTGATGGTGTGCCTGCCATCTTGTAATACAGATCGTATGATCTATATCTGAGGATAGAAACCAAACTATGATAATTTTACAAAAGATACCGGCACCTCTCTCCACATCATTATCTCCCGCAACCTCATTGCTCAGCAATTAAAAAAGGAATAAGTCTCTCGAACAATCTAGCATGCATGGTGGCCGCTGCCGCCTGCCGGCGCCGTCCATCCCCATGCCTCCGCCCATTCCGACCACCAGTCACCACCACGCTCCACTCCTCCTCGCCTTATCTCTCATCTTTCATTTTTTCGATGACATTCTCGAGATACCAGTTTTCCGATAAAATTCTTGAGATATCATTAGTTTTGACACATGGGATTACTCCTGCATGGGTCAATCACAACAGGTGTTCTATAAAAAAATGCATATTGATGTTCCGTGCAATGCACGAGAATCTTGCTTGTAATTATATAACGCAAATCACAAGCAGGAAGTGACATATTTTTGACACAACCACGTTAACATGGCCACGTAAATCACTAGCTAAAGTAAATACCATTATACTTATATCCCGATGCAAAAGGTTGAGTACATGTCCGAAGAGTAGAGTCACACACACACACTCTGTCTCTCAGAATCTCTCTCTCACACACACCAGTTACGTGACGCCCACTTAAGCAGACACGTATGTTACAATTTGTGCACCTACGGGTACACATGATGCTGCGCATTTATTTAAGCCGGAAGGCGAACCCAAATAGTAGCCACATCCATTCCCCTCCCTCCGCCTCTTCTCTGGTCGTCGTCGCCCGGTAGCCATGGGCCGGCCGAAGGTAACAACATACGCCATACTCCCGCCAGAGCGGCGCTTTAATATGGAAATTTTAGTGGTCATGCATGCATCTTTTTGTGCTAGCACTCCTATGTAAGGGTTGACCGGTCGCTTCCCGCGGACGTGCGCGGGCGGTGGAAGAGGAAGGAGAAGGGAAGCGGGCTGTGGAGTAACATTTTTACCATAATTACTTAGGAAACTGAGTGCAATAATTGAGTGGTTTTGCAAACTACCAGTACTACACCTGAAACAGTTCAAAACCTATACTCCCTTGCCAGCGTGCTTCCCGCGTGAAACGGTCAGCGTCGCCCTGGAGCGTCAGTGCCGCATTGGGCATCTACAATGCAGGCGCTAACGCCAGGCGCCAGGGTCAGGATCCCGGCCGTTTCCTCGTAATCCCGTCCAAATCCTGAAATTTGGTTAGCATCGATGCCATAAGAGTCGTCCGGCGCTAAACGAGCTGCCCATTCTATTTTTTATGCGTAGCACCCATACGCTGGCTCTCACCGTTGCATGCCTGAACTCCAAGCCGAGGCGCTAGGATAAAATCCTTTTTATTCCTAATCAAGCGCCTGATTAGGCGCCTTGCGATGGAGATGCCCTTAATGCCCGGCCAGAGCGGAGGCGACCTCTCACTTGCGTCGGCTTTGAAGTGGCGCGACGGCCGAGAGAGCGCCGCTTCCTGGTGCACGCGACTGTTCCGCGTCGAGACTGGCCATAGGCCCTGTTTGGATCCATGGATTAGAGTTAGTTTGAGCTAGTTGGGGCTCAAATAGCCCTAAACTATCCAAGCATGAGGGTTTAAATTGGAGCAAGTTGCACTGAACCCACCAAAAAAAACTATCCCATCCAAGAGGTGCTAACTGGAGATAGTTCTCATTGGGACCACTGAAAAATCACTTTTCTCTCTCCATGAAGTGCATTTATTGTCAATCTAACCCTGTCACCCAAACACCTCTTTGGCTACAGTTAGTTCAGGGTTAGTTATGAGTTAGTCTAACCTCTAGCTAAGTTAGAGTATCAAACAGGAGCAGTATAGGACATGCAAGTTGCTCAAAGCATACAGGAAAATTCGTACGTGAAAGGATTTTTTTTCTTTTTGAAAACGGAACGTGAAAGGAATTTTTTTTAGAATGCTCTTGGCATGTCGCTAACATGTGATAGTTAACCGACCTCAATAGACGGCAGAAACGCCAGCCCGCCGCACTTTGATAGAGACGAGGAGGGAGAAGCGATACAGACTGCTGGATTACTAGAGATAGGTGTCACACGAAAGCCAAGAAATATGGTTATAGCGTGGGTTAGCCATGTACTATTATGATACTACACTGGGCTGTCGTGTTTCGTACTCTTCCAGTCCACTATGGAGATGATTGGTTAATTTTATATCGCTGAATAATATTAAATATTATGAGTGCAGACGCTCCACCACGAGGTTCCTTACTCCTTCTCGGTCGTCCGGAATCTATGTTCTTCCACTCTATTTTTTTTACGTGAGCTTTGTTCATCCTTTTGCCAACATGCGAGACATCTAGCATCAAGGTGCACGTGTTATGCAAGGATCGTTCCATCTATATGAAGAACACGTGGGACTGGAACTACGAGACGAACATGTACCCAGGAGTGGACGTACGAACCTAAGTAATGTAGCGCAGTAAGTGAAGTAGAAAGGCACAAATGGTATGAACATGCGTGGCATATAGGGTGTGTTTGGTTGCGTTCTCGTCTCAGCATAGTTGTTCCCTCTTCATGCATGCTCAACTCAACACGCCTCTTCATGCATGCTCTCTTCATGCATGCTTCTAGTGTATTTGTGCTAAACTAGTGTGGACTCATGCACCCTCCATACACTACCAAACACCCAAAAGTAGGTCGAGAAGGGAACTCTTGGGCAGCATTTGTCTCTTACTACATACTACCACTAAATGTTGTACGTGCAATGCACGGTGATGTTATGGAGTACGTGCCTAAGTACTCTACTACTACTATATTAGTTGGAGGCACATATTAACTTTTATATTTGTTTACGTGTATGCCCCGAGACCTTCCAACTAGACGTGTCTTTGTCTCCAGGTCGCACTTTGTATCGTTCATACCACTAAGTACTACTACGTGTGGTCTTCGACCCAGAAGTGGAAGAACTGGAGACGCTCTACCACACTGTTTTTTTACGCTGGGCTCTACCACGCTGTTCATGTCCCACTCCTTTCGCTGATGTGTGGGACATCCAACACGTGCCGTGTTTGGCACCCTTCATCGTAAGAGTTGAAACGCTAGCATTCATCAGAAATAAAAAATAATTATAAATCGGCAGTGATACTATTTTTTTGTGAACCAATCAGCAGTGATACTATACCACGCGGTTTCCTTGCTCCTCGATATCGGAAAGAATACTTTCGTTCACCAACATGTGGGGCGTTGACCATCCTGGTCCACTTGCCATGCACGCAGAACTCCAAGGGAGTCACCTAGGTCGTCGCGCCGCAGTAACAATGACTAATGAGCCATCAAATCACAGGCCCACTTCCCACTTTGAAGTTGCTTGGACGAAGGAACCATCATGACTTCGTTGAATTCCGCCTCTTGAAGAAAACTACTGTACCAGCAGTACTGCTAGCTACAGTAGTTACTCCAACAGAGGCCTCCTTTGGTTCATAGGATAGGAATATGAAAATCACAGGAAGTGAGATGACATGCATCTCAATTCCTATAGAGAAAGAGATGCCATTTGATGCTTAGATAGGAACTTTTCCATTTAGTCTAGGCTAATGTACTGGTAATTTGCTCTAAAAACTACAGTAGTAACTAGTAGTACTGGTAAATGCTCGTACACACACACACACACAAACTACTAGTACTACTACTTCTCACATGCTGGCCAGACGCCGTCGTTCTCCTTCCCGGCTTTGTCGGCGACACCCCACCATGCTTGGATCTCCATCGACCTCTCCGCAGCAGCGCGTGCGTCCTTTTCTTTCTTGCGGCGGCGGGCCTCTCTTTTCTTGAGTGCTTTTTGACTTTTCCGCTCCCTCTGTGCGGCTTTGGCCGCCTCTTGCTCTACCGCCCATTCGGCCTTGGCATCTTCAAATTCCTCCCACATAGTTGTGAGGTCGCGAGCGGCGATGAACTTGACACGGCGGGATGCCATCGCTTCCCTACCATTTTGTGTGCGGTCGTGGGCGGCGAGGAACACGGTGCGGCGGGATGCCATCGCTGCCTTACCGGTTAGTGTGCGGCGCGGTGGCATGAACGACGCTTGGTGAGAGCTCTGGGGTGGAGTGGCCAGACAACCGTATAGTGCATTGGTTTGTCAAGAGCTCAAGGACAGAAGACGAAGCAAATTTGGATTCCCCTTCAATCCTGGTCATTTATTACCGAGTAAAATGCATTGGCCATCATCGAACTTGTCTTGATAGCTCACTTTGATCATTGCATACAAGATATGGTGATTATACGGTCACTGGCTCAGCGTATAGCTCCGTATTTGTCTGGTTGACCAGTTAAACAGTCCGCATGCGCCTCATCAGCTCGTGTTCTTTATCTATCTACGCGGGCCTACCTATCAATGGAGAAAGAAATACTGTAAAAACCAAAATTATGCTAGAGTCTAGACCGCTTCCGGAGCCCGCTCTCACCGCCCTGGCCCCTCAAGACGCCAGCTGCCCGCCGCATGCATGCATAGCAAGTAGTACTCCTTATGTGGAGGAGAGAGAGGCATTGACAAAGTCAAGGAGTGGGCTCTGCAAGAGCCCGTCTCTACACGTGCTCCTAGGTATGACAAAATAATTCTAAAAAAGGCATAAAACAATTGTGTCTTAAAAAAAGAAAGGTAAAAAACATTTGAGAGGAAATAGATAGAGAGAAAGTGAGAAAAAGATGTAACCTGGGCATTACATGAGGAAGGAGGGAGTGGTGCACATGCCAAGTTCACTGGGCTGCCGTGTTTCACACTCCTCCGTCGTAACAGTGGAGACAATAGCTTTCATCAAAAATAAATAATGAATACTCGTTGCTCGTCCTCTATATCGAAAAGAATACTTTCATCCGCCGACATGTGGGATATCGACCATCCTGGTCCACCTGCCATGCACAAAATTATCCTGGTCTACCCCGGTCGTATCGCAGGCCCAACCTTTCCCACTATAAGTTGTTCGGACGAAGGAACCATCATGACTTCGTTGAATTCCGCTTCTTCAAGAAAACTTATTGTACCCGCAATACTGCTACCACACGCGAAGACTGGACGGCACTGTACCACGTCATATCACTGAAAGCCACTAGGCCAAACTAGCCCGCCTAGGTCATCTACTTTGGAACGAAGGGAGTACGTCTCTGCACTGCTATGATTTTGTGTTGCACGTCATATCACTGAAACCCACTAGGCCAAACTAGCCCGCCTAGGTCATCGATCGCTAAGCCTACTTTTTAGGAGCTAGGGCTATTGGTCGATCGACGAGGGATAAGTATAAGCGTACCACGAGCTCATCAGCCCCAACGTTTCTCTTTGGTGAGTGTTTTGCAAGTACTATAGCTCGCATAGTAGCTAGCCTACTAACACCAAGAATCATCAAACAAGCCCTGCTGATATGATAAACAGTTCAAACTTACATCTAATCATGCCATATATTACATCAAAAGCTGGTGAGGATACATCTGTTTCCATAACTCGGAGAGGGTTCGCATGATTCATCGCATGATTCACTATCAAACAAAAGTAGCAAGATCCGCCCACACAAGACATTGCACTAGCCCTAAGATGGTTTGATAACACGCATCGTTCTGGTAATTAAACACATGGCAATGCAAACTACCCTGAAGGATTTGCGCGACCAACTATTTCTTGTCATCGATCTCTCAGGCAATGACCACAGCACGGACAGCGGCATGGGAATCGATTTCTGGGGCGATGTCCGCAGGACTGATCGCGACATCGGAATCGATCTCTGGGGTGATGTCCACAGGATGGACAGCGGCATCGGAATCGATCTCTGGGGCGATGCCAACAGGACGGGCCATGACATCGGAATCATCAAGGACGTCCACCGGCACCTGCACAATCCTAACATATTAGCAAGCACATTGCAAATAATCAAAAACCACAACTATGGTAATAAGCCATTATTTTTTACCTTGTGCAGCTCACCGGGGGATCTCAACCCTCCGGGGGCCATCTCCTCGTCCTCGATGGGGGCCATCACCTTGCCAGGGGAATACTGCTTCTCAACGGCGACTAACTCCTCAAACTCGGTCTTGAGCCTCACATAGGTGGCAATCAGAGTTCCTGGGGTAGGCACGGTGGGGCCCTTGTTGTTCTTCCAACTTCCTTTGAGGAGTTCGTCCGCCAACGTCCTCAACTCTTTGGCCAATGCTTGTTTCTTGGAGTTCTCCGTCTCCATAGGTTGGCCCGCCAACATGGTCAACTCGTTGGTCGGTGCTCGCTTCCTGGAGATCGCTGTCTCCAGTGGGTTGTCCGTCGGCAACTCTTTGCCTAGTGCTCCAGGATCCATCAATGAACTGACAAACAAAAAGCAATCGAAAGGAAACCACAATCGCAATGAAAACGGGAAAAGAATAGGATGTGAGAATTGGTCGGTGCTTCGCAAAAAGAAGATTCTTGGAATGAAAATATAGCAGCATAACTGATTCGCCCACCTTTCCTTCGTCGGTACAGAAGAAAAATGGCAGAAGTGAGTAGCCTGGAGTGAGGTTTTCTTCAATAAAGGGAAGAAAGGGCTTGAACGAGCGTTCCAGTGAAACGATGGTTGCTTCATCCAATCCAACTTGGAGGCCACCTTACCACTGCTGGTAAAGGTGTGGGTTTTGTGATATGACGGGTCATGACGGCCACACCGGGGTTACAAGTGAGTCTCGACTGTAGCACCTCGCTGTGATTTGATGGATGGCACGCGTGCCCGGATGCTTTGAAATGTCCCGCATGTAGATAGAGCAGCTAGTCATATAGGAGTGCTCAATATTGTGCACCGCGACCAAGGCGGAGAGGAAAACGAGAGAACTACGTAATTAATGCATGAGTTTAATTAGGATAGTTTTGTAAAGTACGAGATACATTCCTCCAATCGCAAAATGCCTTGGTTCACGAGATTTGAGATTTGAGCCCTATAAACCGGAAGGGAGGGAGTACTGCACATGGTGTAGTCTAGTCACTTGTTGAAATCTCTAGAAAGGCAAATACTCCTTTCCGGTTTACAGGGCTATACTACTCCCTCCGTCTAGGTGTGTAAGTCATCTTACAAAAACCAAATAGTCCCAAAACACTTAGGCACGGTGCATTAACTTCTACCTTGTTTCTTGTTTCTTGACATATCAACCAATAAGAGATGAGAGGTGTGCATGCTTTTAATGACTTGCAATGGCTAGTTCATTGCATGCAATGCTATTAATTAGCAAATAAACATTGGTGACCCCAGGAGGAAACGGTGCTAAGTGTGTGGACCTATGCAGAATGAGTATCAACCAATGGATAATGGAGTTTAATTGTTAAACAATAGCAATTTTGTCTCATGCAAGAGCCTGGCTAGTACTCCGAGGAACCGCACCACGCGAGTGTTCACAACTGCCATGTTCGGGTTGTGCTTGGCTCTTCGCCTCTTCGAGAAGACGAACAATAATAATGTTACTCCTACTTCTACAGTATCGAATCCACTGCTGCATGTCTGTCCACCTCGTGCGGGAGGGATAGCGAAAGCTTCAACTTACTGCTCCTGCCTTTGCGTCTATGACAGGTGGGCCCAACAGGTGGTTGGTCCTCCTATCATGCAGCCAAAGGCAGGTGCAGTTAAGGCACCGGAGCTCAGTCCGCGAGGGAGAGGGCGTTGTAGTAATCAAATTTCTCGGTCTTGTACGAGTTGACGAAGATAGGGGTTGCTTGCTTGCTAGGGTTTCTTGCTAGGGTTGCTCACTACGTATATATATATAGGCCGGAGCCTCCGCGCTTGCTTGCTAGGGTTGCTCTATTCACACACTCTCATCCTCTCCAGATTTAAACAAGATAGGGGTAGTAACACTGTCTTTCTCCCTTCAAAAAACATTGGCTTTCTATCCTCACCGCTGGTTACAGATCCGGATGTATCCCCCTCCACCGGTGAAGGGGAGGAGGGGCAGCGTTTAGGCCGTCGTCGACAGCGAGGGAGAAGACCCACTGCCGGACGCACCGTTATCTCTGGCCGAGCGCCAGCGTGGGAGATCCTCCGATCCCTTCGCCGTTGCCTGTGGGCGGATCCGGCCTCCCTCCGCCCACCTATCCACATCCCGACGACCTTCAGGTATATCTTCGTTCGAAACCGCCTTAGCTCTACTTCCCCAGCTCGCTATGTCGCTACATGTGCATCATTTTCTACCTCTCAGCCCCTCTTGATCGGATGGTCCAATGTCACATATTTTTCTTCTTCTATTGTTAGAGGTAAAGCTACTTCATGGAGTCGAATCTTGTACTCCCTCCGTCCAAAAATACTTGTCATTGAAATGGATGCATCTAGATGTATTTTAGTTCTAGACACATCCATTTTGATGACAAGTAATTCCGGACGGAGGGAGTACTTGGTTCAAACAAGAAATAAAGTGGGGGTGGGGGGATTTAGTATGTACATCAGACTTGGTACAAACAGGAAGGAAAGGGGGTGAAAGTAGTACAGACTGGTCATCCAATCGGTGTCTTGGTCGAAAAGGGAAATATAGGGGTAACGCTATACACAGTGGTATGACCAGGACTAGATTTGCTATCCACACATAGGAGTAGGTGGCTAGAGTGAACAAAAATGGGACCAACCCCGATATGTTTATTGGATGTTTGTTTCTCGGGGCAACAAACTATGAATCACCACTTTATGCCCCTATTTACGTACATGGTGCTGGACTGCTGGTGCACCCACTGTTATAAGCCATGACAAGTTTAGCCAAATGTTTTTGCCTGTAATTGTTTGAGACTCTGGCTGTTTCCTCTATGCCTTTTTGTGCAAACAGGGATATCCAATTCACCTGGTTGCTGTTGTGACCTTTTTGTGCACTACACAAAACTCTTCTAAAAAGAAGTGAATTTTGTGTTGTTTAACTGGAATGTCAGAATGGAACAGTTGGTTCATTTTGGTGGAACTGCACAAAGGGAGATCTGTGTTCCAATCCTCACCATCCATATTGGCGCCATAACCTTCCTTTAGGTAAGAATGATATTTAATGCATGTGTTCATCTCTATTTTCCGACTGCCATGGGAAAATAATGTTGTTTTTTACTAGTACACTTGTACTCCCTCACTGAAAAAACCAATTCTGAATTAGAAGGCCAATCATGTACTTGGTTTCACCAACTGGTGAGGAGAAAGAGAAACAGAGCATGAAGAAGAAGAAGAAGAATAAACAGTGCCAAGGCGATCTTGCTGAAGCCAGAGGCCTCAGTCGAGGCCATTCAAGGCCTCCGGCAACGACTACCTTACATGTGAGACGATCCTCCAGGGAGCCCTTCCACTTCTGCTGTCTCACTTAATTAATTAGGAGTACTTAAGTACCACTAATTTATTACTGCCTAATTTTCCTGTTGGAGTTAAACAAATCTTTAGTAGGACCCTATGCTGAATAATGTACGTGTGTATGTTTGTCTATGGAGGTGAATCATGTGGTGGAGCAGGGAGGGAATATTATTAGTGTCATGACATAATAGTGCTATTGTTTTGCATGCCAATTTATTGCCATTGGTTCAATGAGGCAATGTTTTGTGTATTGTCCATCATGAATTTGATGCTACTGGTTGCGTAATATGCTAATGTCTTCCTATCCTTTCTCACTAAGCTCATGAAGGTTTCACCTTGTTCCTACTTGTGCAAACAGGGATCATGTTGTGCCAATCATACATTAAATGGAACTACACAAGACAATATAATGAACTGTATCCCAGCCAGTGCTTTAACTTTGCTAGAAGTTCTTGATAATCTTTCGATATAATCTCAGCATTGGTAAACAAGAGTGATTCCAACCATACATTTGAAGTGCACAAAAATATATACTATTGTGTGATTCCAGTGAGTGCTTTATCATCTCTTTTGGAACTACATGAATAAGCCTTTTTTCTCAGTTTGGTACGGGCCTAAGGCCTTCATCCATATTAGTTTGCTGTCATCTCTATTTGTATCGTGCTACTGTCATGAGAAACTCATTTATCTTTGCACGTTAAAGTTTTGCAACCTATGATAAATGGCAATGCTTTGAGTGTTGAGTTGAGCTAATTGGCACTGATTAAATAAACTAATACCTCTCTTTAAGCAAGACTACTATGTTGCTAACTTTACCCATTAAGACAATGAGGGTGCTTCTATTTGTTAGTGTATGTTTCATAAACTAGTCCCACTATTACAGTAATCTCACTCTCTCAATATATGTGCCAACAGGGATGCTCGATTTTGGTGGAACTGCACAAAAACTTTGGGTGCTTCATTGCCTCGACAACTTCCGTCCTTTCCTGTCAGTCGGTAAACTCCGCATGCTTTCTTCCTTTGCTGCCAGTCGCTTGGCTTATCTCGGCTTCCAGTCAAAGGAAATAGTAATTGATATGCTACCTCACACAGGTTGGTACTGGTCTTTATCCTGATTATTGTGCCTGTCATATGTATTGGTAATTTGGTATTATGCTACTGTTTGCCGATTTCATAAAGGAGTAATTTGGAGCCTGAACTCGCAGCCAAATCATTACATCAGGTGATTTCAGTAGAACTGCACAAAATGATCAGATGGACAGGTACTTATGCTGCTGCTATGTACTCCAAAGTTCACGCAGACAAGCATCGATGTTGACAAGAAGTGCCTATATTCATTCGAGTATCAACCGGCGTCAACCAATTGTCAAACTCCAAGTGTTAGGAGAGTGAACGCCAAAAATATTGCTTGGTGCATAGCCTAGAAAAACGCAGTCCAGTCTTTGGTCCCAACTTGTGCCTTTTGGTTATCGGCACATATGGTAGCGAACTATATGGCATGGAGTCTAATGATTCCAGACAAGTTGGTTGACGCGTATATTCATCTGGCACTTAATTAGTCTGCACGCCAAGGATGCTCCATTTCAGTTGAACTGCACAAAAAATTTGGGCGGTTCATTTTCTCAACCGCCTCCTTTCTCATCTTCAATGTAGAATTTTGGCGAGATACAGGACCAAGATGACCCAGTAAACTGGTTGGATGAAAGTAGTGGCCAAGTTGCTCAAACCTCCCTCGGCACGAGGCCACTATTTGAGGATAAACCTACAAGCAAAGTTCAGATTGTCTGTGCTGCCTCTTATGTACCCAAAAGTTTACTCGTACAAGAACTAATTTTAGCAAGAAGTACCTCCGATTGAACACCATTTACCAGTCTGTACCATAGGTAATTAAAGTTCATCCAGGGATCATATTGGCTCTGATCTCAATCATTTGGATGCATAAACATACTGAACATGTGTATATATGAATCGTTTTGTAAATTATGTATGAATATTGTCGTGTGATCTATCAATCATTTGGATGCATAGATATGTTGAGCTTGTGTATATATGAATCTTTTGAGTTGTTGATTGTGAATGTTGGCTATGGATATGAACGTGTCCTGTGAACCTGAGTTTGATATGAATGTTTACCTTTTCTGTTGTAGTTGTGTGTGAACTTGTTAGTATGCCTACTGTGGGGTATAAAACGCAGGTCTCTTATAAAAGTAATGTTGTGTCCAATTTATGTTTTCCCTTCTAACCACATTATATATATATTTATATTATATATATATTATAAAAACATCCCAACTTATAAAAGTAAATGTTTAACGAAAGTTGGCAAGGAAAATCCTGGTTGTTTTTGACTCACAGGCAAGGAAAATCCTGGTGATTGCGTACAAAAGCTTGCAAAGATTTTAAGGACCAATTTAATAATAACACGCTCATTTTTATTTTGAGCAATAACTCGCTAATTTCTTAATTATATATATATATATATATATATATATAATGTGCCTCTCCGGTTTACTCTTTGATATTAATTGCTCCTTCTAACATAACATTATACTTTCAGATACATCCCTTTTTGTCCATTTTGATGACAAGTATTTCCGGACGGAGGGAGTATATATAACGAGCCCACCTAATACGTGTATTTCAAGGAAGTGCAAATGGGCTGGGATTTCTTAGAAAATATAAATGGGCCTGATTGACGCGAAATTATTTGTTCACCCAGCCCAACAAATGGACTGTACATTCTAGAAAACATGGGTTAAATATATGCCACATTTTTGCAGGCTGACATGTGGGCCAATAGGTCGAAGCCTACGCAGGGCGTTGTCAACTTGGTCAACAAATGATTGTGTCATCCACAGCCATTGGATTTATATCCAACGGCCTGCATGCACCTTCAATCTCTCGTCTTCTTCCTCCAGCGTCGCCGGGACCGCCTGGTCCAGCCTCCGGCGGCTAGCGGCTCTGCTTAGCATGCATCGCTGCGAAGTGCTACCCCAGCGCCGGCCAGGCTATCCCTCCACCCCTCGACACCTCCTGTTATTCTCCACAAACTACAGCCCCACGCCGCAACAGAACCAGTTATAACCCTTCTCCTCCTCTCAATCTGCGACTCCACTGCCGCGTTTTCCCATCTCCGAGTCGTTCCCGTCCGGGGCCTCGCCGTCGTCCACCGTCTCGCTGCGTTCGGTGCGGCGTGGTCAACAAACGAGAGTCATCGGAAGAGGACTTTACGTGGAGAGCCTGACGGCTGGGACCCACGAGGTCCATGGTCGCACGCAAGGAAAGTTCGTCCTTATTAAGCTGGAAAAAAAATGTTTCCTCCACCTGACAGTTGGGACCCACCGGCTGTATCTTCGCACGGAAGGAAGTGCCTCCTTGTTTTGCGAAAAAAAATTCAACCCGTTGACAGCTGGGACCCGTCAGATTTGGTGACTGACTTGTGGGCCTACTAAGCGGACGTGTACGCACGGCTTTGTCAACTTAATCAACAAATGAGCCCACCAACTTAATCCAACAGCCGTGCTCCTTCTTCAACCTCTGTTCTTGCTCCTGTCTCCCGTGGGCGGCACCGCGACTGTGCTGCTGCGCACCTGAACCAGTGAAGTTTCTCACTCCTCTCCATCTGCGACTCCACTACAGCTTAATAAATAGTAACGTCTTCGGTTTTAGCCCGGTTTTCCATAGATTAACCAGGCAATTCTCTTCTTCCTAGTTAATCGATGAGGCAATTCTTTTGCCTCCGTTTCGAAAAAAATAAATAGTAACGTCTAACTGAGCCAGTTAGTTAGATGCGTACACTTGGTGTAGTGGGATCTTTATTTAGTTTGATGCATACACTTGTTCTTTTTTGGTAGCCCTTTTGTAATGATGGCTGATGTTTGGTTGGGAAGAGAGAGCTGTGTCTTCACTCTTCTGGCATGCTTACTGCTTCTGTTGCACCCCCAGCCCTGGTTGCTGCTACTTTTGTTTTCAATGTACAATCAGTAGTATATTTCGTCTGTTGGTTGAATAAATGTGTTGTTAGAACGACAAACACAATGTTTTGGAAGTCGTTGCACGGTTTGATCCTTTAGTGCCCCGTACCGTACGTAGCGCATACTATTTATCGTACAGAACACATTTTTTTGAAACTCGGAACACATTTTCCACTTGTTGATAACATGCAGCCCATTGATGAAGGCCCAATAGAGAAGCCCATAATTAACTGGAAGGGAGGCTCTCACATGAATCCGGCCCAGGTACATGCTCATGGTCCCCTAAACATAAATAAGTAAATAAATAAAGCTAAATGCTCATGCACCAGTTCTTTGGGAAAATAGGTAGCCCAGTATTTCTTTTTGAAGAATACCCAAGCTAGGCCTATTTCTTTTCTCCGAATTACTGGGTTGCAAATCTTTCAAGACGAGGAGGGATGCATTCCGTCCTGGCTTAAGAGTATGGTCAATGTCTGTTAAAAGTAATATCAAAAGGGGTTGAAAATTCTAAAAAAATTATAGCAAATGGGATATAAGTTTCTTTTTTTGTTTTTGTTCTTCGCTGATATCTTATACGTATTTCATTGGATTTAACATGACATAGTACTAATTTATTTTTAAATTTGTTTTAGTATGGCTACTAATTTTTGGATTAAGAATATTTCATTCCCCAGCAAAAATTTGCGAATTTTCAAAATTTCCCACATATTTAGTTAATTTTTTGACCCTGGTACTGACCAGAAAATGGCCAGCAATTCTAAAAATGGAAAACAGGCTGCAATAAATTCCTTATGAATTAGAAAATGAGTAAAAGTTATAAAAATAGCAAATGGGTTGTACACGCCACAGATTTCGAGGCTGACTTATTTATGCAAGGCTTTGTCAGTGAACACACGATTCTAGCAGCAGTTACTGTTGGATGTCCATCCAACGGCCGATGTGCTTCTTCAATCTCTGATCTTCCTGCTCCAGCCGCCTAAACTAGCGCCGGCGGAACTACCTGCTCCCTCCTCTTGTGGCCCGCTGTGATGCCGCGCAGGCTTCCCCGGCCCACCCTACTCCCTCCGCTGGCCTGGCCGCACGCAATCAACTGCCTCCTTATTACGTGAAAAAATGATTCCTCCCACTGACATCTGGGGCGCACCGGTTGGGAGGATGACCTATGGGCCTACTAAGTTGACGCGTACGCAGGGCTTGTCAACTTAGTCAACAAATGATTCTAGCAGCAGTAATCGTTGGATTTGAATCGAACGGTCTTGCTGCTTCTTCAATCGCTGCTCTTCTTGCACCAGCCGCCCAAACCAGCCCCGGGGAGACCGCCCGCTCCTGCCTCCAGTGGCCGGCTGTGCTGCCGATGAGGCCTCATCGCCCCCTACTACTCCCACCGCTAGCCAGGCCCTGCGGCGACGGCAGCCTCACACCGCAGCCAAACCAGTGAACCCTCGTACTCCTCTCCGCGTGGGCATCCACTGTCGCGTCTTCCCCGGCTCCGCGTTGTCCCCTACCTAGGCCTCGTCGTCGTCCATCGCCTTGGTGCTCTCGGCGCAGCGTGGTCAACGTGGTCAACGACATTCCATCGGAAGAGTACTGTACATGGAGAGGCTGACAGCTGGGTCCACGGCCATAGCCCAGTTTTTTTTTGTGATTTGCCAAGTAAGTGGCTTTGTCAGGCCTGTTGGGCTGCAAATCTTTCAAGACGAGGAGAGCTTTCATTCGGCTGGCCGAGAAAATAGCCCATTAGTAATGAGAAATGGGTTGTACATTTTTAAAACACATCAAACCAGCAATTAGTTTCAAGTATCTTTTTTTCATTTCGAGATTTGAAATTACATTAATTTTTATGCGTGGAGAATTTGTTGGATTTTATATTGATATACATTTATTTTTAAAATCAGTTTGAATGTGAGTCGAAATTTCGGGATTAAAACAGTTAGGACCGCACCGAAATATGTAAAATTTCATATAATTTTTTAACTGTGGCCACAATATGGGCTGTAGTGCTAACAAAAAGAATATGGGCTCCAAAAAAATCTTAATAATTAGCAAATGGGCTGTAAATTATTAGAAATAATGGCAGAAGGGTTGTATGTTGTTTTCCACAGATTTGAGGTTTTCCTAAAAAAAGGTTGACACACAAGCAGTGACTGTTGGATGGCCATCCAACGGCCGTCGTGCTTCTTCAATCTCTGCTCTTCCTGCTCCAGGCGCTCAAACAGGCATCAGCGGAACTGCCTGCTCCCTCCTCCCCACGGTCGGCTCTGCTGCTGCGCAGGCCTCACCGCCCCACCGTACTCCCATCGCTGGCCTAGCCATCCCTCTACTCACCCACATCTGTTGTTATTCTCCGGCGACGGAAGATGAACCAGTAAGCCCTCGTACAGTCATACTCCCCTCCACGTGGGAAACAACTGCCGAGTCTTCCCTGCCTCTGTGTCATTCCCTTCCTAGGCCTCGCCGTCGTCCACCGCCCTGGTGCTCTCGATGCGGCTTGGTCAACGTGGTCAACGACCGACATGCATCTGAAGTGGACTTTACGTGGAGAGGCCGACAGCTGGGTCCACGGCCGCACGCAAGGAAATGCCTCCTTATTACGCGCAAAATAATGATTCCTCCACCTGACATTAGGAACCCATCGAAAGGGCATCTGTATTTTACGAAAAAAACGTTACCACCGCTGACAGCTCGGACCCACCAGCTATATCTTCGCACGCAAGGAAGTGCCTTCTTATTATGCACAAAAAAATGAATACTCCCCCTGTTAGCTGGGACCCAGTATAGTGGCAGGCTGACTTGTGGGCCTACTAAGTTGACAGGGACGGAGGGCTTTGTCAACTTAGTCAATATGCACGATTCTAGCTCCAGTGATCGTACGAGTCCATCCAACGGTCGTAGTGCTTCTTCAACCTCTGGTCTTCTTGCTCCAGCCGCCCAAACCAGCGCCAGTCGTGCCTCGTGCTCCTGCCTCCCGTGGCCGGCTGCGATGCGGCAGAGGCCTCACCGCCCACTACTACTCCCACCGCTGGCCAGGCCAACCCTCTACTCACCCACACCCCCGGTTATTCTGCAACGACGGCAGCCTCACATTGTAGCGAACCAGTGAACCCTCATACTCCTCTACGCGTGGGCATCCACTGCCGCATCTTCCCCAGCTCCGCATTGTCCCCTTCCTAGGCCTCGTCGTCGTCCACTGCCCTAGTGCTCTCGGCGCGGCGTGGTCAACGTGGTCAAGGAACGGCTTCCATCGAACGTGGACTGTACGTGGAGAGGCTGACAGCTGGGTCCACAGCCGCAGCAAGGAAGTGCCTCCTTATTACATGCAAAATAATTATTCCTCCACCTGACAGCGGGGACCCACCGGACTGGCCACCGTATTTCGCCCACCTGACTGCTGTGACCCACCAGCTACATCTTCGCACGCAAGGAAGTGCCTGACAGTCGGGACCCACCTGGTCGAAGCATAAGTAGCGTTGTCATTCTGGTCGCGAACGTGTACGTACATATATACTGGTGGATGTAGAGGCGCGCACGTGTCGTAGTAGAGGCGGCCAGGGTGCAAGAAAGAAAATACGGCCACGTATGTGTACATACGGGCGGGGTCTCGAACGCCTACTCGCGCATACCTACGGCTAGGGCTCGTGTACATGGCTGGGTCAGTACGGAGAAACAGCGTCGTTGTCGTGTTCATGGGGAGGCAACGGAATGCGTCGTGTTCATGGGGAGGCAACGGAATGCGTCGTGTTCATCGGGAGGGCTTGGATGGAACAGGAGATGGAAACAAGGCCTGCCGTACCGCAGAACGGAGGAAACGGCCTTGTGTTCGACCGGACATGTTCGAAACGGGATCCTGTTCATCGGGAGGGGTCTGGCGTACCACAAAACAGAGGAAACGGACCTCCTACGGTCGAAACGGGGGTCCTGTTGATCGGGAGGGGTGTGGCGTACCACAAAACGGACGAAAGGGACTTGTGTTGGAGCGCTACGGTCGAAACGGGGGTCCTGTTCATCGGGAGGGGTGTGGCGTACCACAAAACGGGACTCCACGGGATACTGTTCATCTCCACTGTCGACCCCCTCCAGCCTCCACGAGCTACTGTTCATCCACCGTCAACCTCCTCCAGCCTCCACCGCGCGCTACTCCACCGGCTACTGTTCAACCAGTCCTCTCCACGGGCTACTGTTCATCCTGCCCTCCACCATCTACTATTCATCCTGCCCTC
>NC_041380.1:118270360-118296376 GCF_002162155.2 Triticum dicoccoides
GCAACGCTCACTGTTCATCCAGAGGCAGCATCGATCGGCTTCAGTTAGCAGCAGTAGCGAAGGAATCACTTGATCGGGTTCAGTTAACAGCCATCGATCGATCGCTCGGGTTCAGTAACGCGTAGCCTGCGGTGCAATAGCTCGGGTTCAGTTAGAGCCCAACGCCTCTCTCGGGTTCAGTTAGAGCCAACGCCTCGCACACACGCGCGTACGTGTACGAGAGAAGCGCGCATCACTCGACCCCCGACCTCCCACCGTAACCGGAACTCCCCGAAATTTTCCTCCCCCTCGCTTCTACCATGGTTTTTTCCGTCATAGAGCTATAAGTGTGTGAAAGCTCAAAAAGAAACTAAGTGGGTGTGCATCCAACTCGCTTGCTCACGAAGACCTAGGGCATTTTGAGGAAGCCCATCATTGGAATATACAAGCCAAGTTCGATAATGAAAAATTCCCACTAGTATATGAAAGTGATATCATAGGAGACTCTCTATCATGAAGATCACGGTGCTACTTTGAAGCACAAGTGTGGTAAAAGGATAGTAGCATTGTCCCTTCTTTTTTTTATTTGGGCCTTTTCTCTTTTTTATGGCCTCTCCTTTTTTTTGTCCGGAGTCTCAGCCCGACTTGTGGGGGAATCATAGTCTCCATCATCCTTTCCTCACTGGGACAATGCTCTAATAATGATGATCATCACACTTCTTTTTTACTTACAACTCAAGAATTACAACTCAATACTTAGAACAAAATATGACTCTATGTGAATGCCTCCGGCGGTGTACCGGGATATGCAATGAATCAAGAGTGACATGTATGAAAGAATTGTGAACGGTGGCTTTGCCACAAATACAATGTCAACTACATGATCATGCAAAGCAATATGACAATGATGGAGCGTGTCATAGTAAATGGAATGGTGGTAAGTGCATGGAAATATATCTCGGAATGGCTATGGAAATGCCATAATAGGTAGGTATGGTGGCTGTTTTGAGGAAGGTATATGGTGGGTATATGATACCGGCGAAAAGTGCGCGGTATTAGAGAGGCTAGCAATGGTGGAAGGGTGAGAGTGCGTATAATCCATGGACTCAACATTACTCATGAAGAACTCACATACTTATTGCAAAAATCTATTAGTTATCGAAACAAAGTATTACACTCATGCTCCTAGGGGGATAGATTGGTAGGAAAAGACCATCGCTCGTCCCCGACCGCCACTCATAAGGAAGACAATCAATAAATAAATCATGCTCCGATTTCGTCACATAACGGTTCACCATACGTGCATGCTACGGGAATCACAAACTTCAACACAAGTATTCCTCAAATTCACAACTACTCAACTAGCATGACTCTAATATCACCATCTCCATATCTCAAAACAATTATCAAGTATCAAACTTCTCATAGTATTCAATGCACTTCTATGAAAGTTTTTATATTATTCCTAAAAACAAATTTCCATGTTGTTCTAAAGGACTCTCAAAATAATATAAGTGAAGCATGAGAGATCAATTATTTCTATAAAATAAAACCACCGTCGTGCTCTAAAAGATATAAGTGAAGCACTAGAGCATTCTAATAAATACTCCGAAAGATATAAGTGAAGATCAATGAATAGTCAAATAATTATGCAACTATGTGAATACTATCTAAAATTTAAGAATTTCAGATCTTGGTATTTTATTTAAATAGCAAGAAAAACGAAAGAAAATAAAATGACACTCCAAGCAAAACACATATCATGTGGTGAATAAAAATATAGCTCCAATTAAAGTTACCTATGAACGAAGACGAAAGAGGGGATGCCATCCGGGGCATCCCCAAACTTAGGCTCTTGGTTGTCCTTGAATATTACCTTGGGGTGCCTTGGGCATCCCCAAGCTTAGGCTCTTGCCACTCCTTATTCCATAGTCCATCGAATCTTTACCCAAAACTTGAAAACTTCACAACACAAAACTTAACAGAAAACTCGTGAGCTACGTTAGCAAAAGAAAACAAACCACCACTTCAAGGTACTGTAATGAACTCATTCTTTATTTATATTGGTGTTAAACCTACTGTATTCCAACTTTTCTATGGTTCATAAACTCTATAACTAGCCATAGATTCATCAAAATAAGCAAACAACACACGAAAAATAGAATCTGTCAAAAACAGAACAGTCTGTAGTAACCTGTAGGTTTCGAATACTTCTGAAACCCCAGATTGCTGGA
The DNA here is from genome assembly GCF_002162155.2 of Triticum dicoccoides. NCBI lineage: Eukaryota > Viridiplantae > Streptophyta > Magnoliopsida > Poales > Poaceae > Triticum > Triticum dicoccoides. The sequence continues at coordinate 118,272,574 of NC_041380.1, forward strand.
TGTGAGGAATTTATCTATTAATCCTCTGAAAAAATAATTAACTAAATATCACTCTCCATTAAAACATGGCAGCAAATCTCGTGAGCGCTAAAGTTTCTATTTTTTACAGCAAGATCGCAAAGACTTTCCCAAAGTCTTCCGAAAGGTTCTACTTGGCACAAACACTAATTAAAACATAAAACCACATAAAAACAGAGGCTAGATGAATTATTTATTACTAAACAGGAGCAAAAATCAAGGTACAAAAATAAAATTGGGTTGCCTCCCAACAAGCGTTATCGTTTAACGCCCCTAGCTAGGCATGATGATTTCAATGATGCTCACATAAAGGATAAGAATTGAAACATAAAGAGAGCATCATGAAGAATATGACTAGCACATTTAAGTCTAACCCACTTCCTATGCATAGGGATTTTGTGAACAAACAACTTATGGAAACAATAATCAACTAGCATAGGAAGGTAAAACAAGCAAATCTTCAAGATTTTCAACACATAGAGAGGAAACTTGATATTATTGCAATTCCTACAAGCATATGTTCCTCCCTCATAATAATTACATGTAGGATCATAAGAAAATTCAACAATATAGATATCACAAAACATATTCTTAACACGATCCACATGTATGCAAAGTTGACACTCTTCCAAAATAGTGGGATTAACATTAACTAAAGTCATGACCTCTCCAAACCCACTTTCATAATTATCACAATAAGATTCGACACCCTCCAAAATAGTGGGATCATTACTTCCTAAAGTTGACACTCTTCCAAACCCACTTTCATCAATATAATCATCATAAATAGGAGGCATGCTATCATCAAAATAAATTTGCTCATCAAAACTTGGGGGACAAAAAATATCATCTTCATCAAACATAGCTTCCCCAAGCTTGTGGCTTTGCATATCATTAGTATCATGGATATTCAAAGAATTCATACTAACAACATTGCAATCATGCTCATCATTCAAAGATTTAGTGCCAAACATTTTATAGACTTCTTCTTCTAGCACTTGAGCACAATTTTCCTTTCCATCATTCTCACGAAAGATATAAAAAGATGAAGCGTATGAGGCAAACTCAATTCCATTTTTTTATAGTTTTCTTTTATAGACTAAACTAGTGATAAAACAAGAGACAAAAAGATTCGATTGCAAGATCTAAAGATATACCTTCAAGCACTCACCTCCCCGGCAACGGCACCAGAAAAGAGCTTGATGTCTGCTACACAACCTTCTTCTTGTAGACGTTGTTGGGCCTCCAAGTGCAGAGGTTTGTAGGACAGTAGCAAATTTCCCTCAAGTGGATGACCTAAGGTTTATCAATCCGTGGGAGGCATAGGATGAAGATGGTATCTCTCAAGCAACCCTGCAACCAAATAACAAAGAGTCTTTTGTGTCCCCAACACACCCAGTACAATGGTAAATTGTATAGGTGCACTAGTTCGACGAAGAGATGGTGATACAAGTGCAATATGGATAGTAGGTAATGGTTTTTGTAATCTGAAAATATAAAAACAGCAAGGTAACTAATGATAAAAGTGAGCGTAAACGGTATTGCAATGCTAGGAAACAAGGCCTAGGGTTCATACTTTCACTAGTGCAAGTTCTCTCAACAATAATAACATAGTTGGATCATATAAGTATCCCTCAACATGCAACAAAGAGTCACTCCAAAGTCACTAATAGCGGAGAACAAACAAAGAGATTATGGTAGGGTACGAAACCACCTCAAAGTTATCCTTTCTGATCGATCTATTCAAGAGTCCATAGTAAAATAACATGAAGCTATTATTTCCGTTCGATCTATCATAGAGTTCGTACTAGAATAACACCTTAAGATACAAATCAACCAAAACCCTAATGTCACCTAGATACTCCAATGTCACCTCAAGTATCCGTGGGTATGATTATACGATATGCATCACACAATCTCAGATTCATCTATTCAAACCAACACAAAGTACTTCAAAGAGTGCCCCAAAGTTTCTACCGGAGAGTCAAGACAAAAACGTGTGCCAACCCCTATGCATAGGTTCATGGGCGGAACCCGCAAGTTGATCACCAAAACATACATCAAGTGTATTAATAGAATACCCCATTGTCACCACGGGTATCCCACGCAAGACATACATCAAGTGTTCTCAAATCCTTAAAGACTCAATCTGATAAGATAACTTCAAAGGGAAAACTCAATCCATTACAAGAGAGTAGAGGGGGAGAAACATCATAAGATCCAACTATAATAGCAAAGATCACGATACATCAAGATCGTATCACCTCAAGAACACGAGAGAGAGAGAGAGAGAGAGATCAAACACATAGCTACTGGTACATACCCTCAGCCCCGAGGGTGAACTACTCCATCCTCGTCATGGAGAGCACCGGGATGATGAAGATGGCCACCGAAGCAGGATTCCCCCCTCCGATAGGGTGCCGGAACGGGTCTAGATTGGTTTTCGGTGGCTACGGAGGCTTCTGGCGGCGGAACTCCCGATCTATTATGCTTCCTGAAGTTTTTAGGGTATATGGATATATATAGGAGGAAGAAGTCGGCCAGGGGAGCCACGAGGGGCCCACGAGGGTGGAGGATGCGCCCAAGGGGGTGGGCGCCCCCCTGCCTCGTGCTCTCCTCGTTGATCCCCTGACGTGCACTCCAAGTCTCCCGGATTGCTTTCTTTCCAAAAATAAATCTCCCGAAGGTTTCATTCCGTTTGGACTCCGTTTGATATTCCTTTTCTTCAAAACACTAAAACAAGGGAAAAAACAGGAACTGGCACTTGGCTCTGGGTTAATAGGTTAGTCCCAAAAATAATATAAAAGTGTAAAAACAAAGGCCATAAACATCCAAAACAGATAATATAATAGCATGAAACAATCAAAAATTATAGATACTTTGGAGACATATCAGGGATTGGCGGGAGTACCATTTCTGTTAGGGATCGGCCGAAGTACATGTTTAAGAAATGTATTGTTCAGATAATGTCTCTGTTATTATATATCAGTTACAATGTTTTACAAATGGTACTATCCTGCTTTGTAGTTCTTTCTACATGTTTAACCAAGGCATTGTTAAGATAATGTCTTTGTTAAAATGAATCAGTCGCATTGTTTTAGGAATGATACTTTTCTGCTTTGTCGTTCTTTATACATGTTCAAACAAGGCATTGTTAAGATAATGTCTGAGTTAATATGATTGAATTACACTGATTGAGAATTGCTACTCTCCTGCTTTCTTTCCCATTAAGATAAGGTAGATCAGTAGATATTTTTCTTCTGGGAGTACAAGTCATCAACCGTTATTTCTCAACAATTGTTTCCCTTATACCTATTGTTGCTTACAGGGATATCAAAATTAAAGCTCGGTTTTATTCCGACTTTGATTTTAGTTGAACTGCACAAAAGGAGACAATGTTTCTAAGGCAAACTGCTGCATTAGTGGGTCCAGTTGGTCTTACCACTTTGTAGAAAGAAGCAGTCACTATTTGTGCTACATTACACAAGGAATGATCGAGAAGCTTTATAGAGTATTAGTACACGCTGGTGACATGACTAGTCTGCAGAGAGCATAGGAAACTCTACAACACATGGAGTGCACTAGGCAAAAAGTGCCCAAGCAAGTACAAGAAGCCAAGACAAGACTGCAAATCTGTCAATGTCTTTCTAAGCAACAATGATGGGGCATCTGGGTATGGTAATTTGTTTACTGTACTTTCAGTTTGTTAGTCCACCGATTGGTGGTTGACATTGGGGCCAATATTCATGTGTGTGCTACTGTGTCTTTGTTTTCTTGCAGCATATAAATACGATATCCACAGGGATGCTCAGCTTGATTTTAGTGGAACTGCACAAAATGTCCAGATGGTTTGTGTCCTCCATAATACTTCATCATGCACAATACATCGAATGGTTCTCTAATCATTCATCGTCACCTTAAGCCACCGGACTATATGTTTGAATGGTGCTGCTAGCGTCGGCCATTAAGAAGGGTAAGAAGAAAGACAAAAGGAGAGATGGCTGCTTTACTTGTGGTTCGGAGGAACACTGGGCAAACAAGTGCCCAAGCAAGTACCAAGAATCCAGGACAGGACACCAAGTTTGTCAATGTCACTCTAAGCAACAATGATGGGGCATCTTCGTATGGTAATTTGTTTAACGTACTTTCAGTTTGTTAGTCCACCGATTGGTGGGTTGACACTAGGGCCAATATTCATGTGTGTGCTGATGTGTCTTTGTTTTCTGGCAGCATATAAATATGAAATCCACAGGGATGCTCAGCTTGATTTTAGTGGAACTGCACAAAATGTTCAGATGGTTCATGTCCTCCATAATACTTCATCATGCACAATACATCGAATGGTTCTCTAATCATTCGTTGTCACCTTAAGCCACCGTACTATCAGATGACAAACTAATGACAAACCCTGCCCGTTCCACAATCATAGGCATTACATATTTTGAATGGGAAAAGCTTGTCAAAGTTGACATCAGTTTAATATATTGGAATTGGAAAACCTTGTCAACTTTTGCTCATTGATGTTAGCCAGAAGACATGCATTTGATATTTTTGAGTGGGACGCCCTTTGCTGTGAGCAACGTCGATCGTTTTTTCCTATTCCTGTCTTTAGTTTAGAAGTAAATATTTACTCTGCTGAGATGTATAGTCGCATGAATGTTGACTTATGTAAGATATTTTAAGAATTTGTTCTGAATATTGTCTATGTAATGTCAGGCCTTATGTTTGATTGCAAATTTGAGCTTGAAATGTTGTGGCATGCGGCATCACGAGCTGTTCACCATGCCTCCTGAGAATAATGCTTCGTATTGTTTTCATTGTCGATCTAATGCCAGTGATTTGCTTGTTAAGAAGATCATCCTCTTCTATTGTTTCCGTGCTTAAGAAGTTCATCAGCTTATGTTTCATTCATAGCCTATACGACAAGTCGGGTAGGTTAGACGTGAAACCATATGATCTTCCGACCAACTCATCATCTTAGGTCGTGATTGGATCGTCATTTTCCAACCAAAACTGCTTGTAAAACTGACGCTTGTAAATAAAAGCAGATGGTCTCGGGCGAAGCGCTTGGTTGGTCGATTTCGACTAGTAAAATATACACTGGTCTCTCCAATTACACGCGTAACCCGCCGGTTACTCACAGACCTCGGGCCCTCGGTTTCATTACGCCTGTATTTTACGCGTTGTTTCCGATGACGAGTAAATTACACTTGTATCTTAATACAGGTGTGAAATGAACCAGAGCTCCCAAGCGCGGCCTTACCGTTTCATGTCATCTCAGTCTCTCGAAGGTGCTCATAGGTTTCCGATGATCCTGGCTTCCTGAATGAGCAGCGGGCGCTGTATCAGACCATCTGTAGGGCCCGCGAGGCCCTCTCCATCGTCCTTCGAGTTGTTGCGCTCGCCGTGGCGCCGAGCATTGTTAACATGGTCAATGAACATGAGGATTCAGGAGATGACTTTATTTTGACTGGATGACAACATGGACCCACTAGGGCCATAGCCGTATGTATGCAAGTGCCTCCTTATTATGTACAACTATATTTTTTTTGCTTCCTCCTGGTTTCCTGACATCACGGTCCTACACCATTGTCAACCTATGTAGTCAATATAAACGAGAGAATTGCAGAAGGTGTGGCCGACAGCTGGGACCAAGCAGGTCGAGCAGTATTTGTGTTTTTGAGGCGTGAGCACTGCAGAGTTTTTCTTGACGATGTTTTCGTTGTTGTTCAGAGGAGAGCAGGGTATTAACTGGGCAGGTTGTGGCCCGTCTAGCCCAGGACAGATATCCAGCTCAGATATTATTTTTTTTCAAGATGAAAATTGCTAGCCCATCTATACATTTTTTTTAGGAATACCCAGGCAAGTTCAACTTGTTATTCTCCGTCCCGCTGGGTTGCAAATCTTTCCTAGGAGGAATGCATTAGGCTTAACAGGAAAATGGGCTTTAAAAATAATAAATGGGATGTAATTATAAAAACTGGGCAGTAACTATAAAAAAATGCACCAAACACGAAATTAGTTTATAAAATATTATTTATGGATTTTGAAAATCTTAATTTTTAATTGTTGCACGCGCAATGTTTTGTTGGATTTTTACGTGATACAAATGTATATTTAATCTAACTAAAAATTTCGGGATAAAAATATTTCGGATCCCATCAAAATGCGGGAAATTTTATTGAATTCTATCTTGAACGGTTGGTTGAAATTATTAATCGTTGTCCTACCTAGAAAATGGGTTGTACTTTTAACAAACTGTAAATGGGCTGTAATAAATTCCATTAGAATTCAAAAATGAGTTGAACATTCTTACAAATCACAAATGGGCTATAAGTTCTCTGCCACACACTTATGGGCCTACTAAGTTGACGCGTCCCCTAAAAAAAGTTGACGCGTATGCAAGGCTTTGTCAACTTATTATAGTCAACACACGGTTCTAGCAGCAGTGGCCGTTGGATGTCTATCCAACAGATGTCATGCTTCTTCTTCAATCTCGGATATTCTAGGTTGGGCCACCCAAAAAATGATTCCTCCCCCTGACATCTGGGGCGCACCGTTTCGGAGACTGACCTGTGGGCCTACTAAGTTCACGCGTATCAAAGGCTTTGTCAACTTAGTCAATATAAACGATTCTAGTTGTAGTGACCGTACGATGCCCATCCAACGGTCGTAGTGCTTCTTCAACCTCTGGTCTTCTTGCTCCAGCCGCCCAAAGTAGCGCAGGTTGTGCCGCCTGCTCCTGCCTCCCGTCGCCGGCTGTGTTGCCGCGGAGGCCTCACCGCCCCCTACTACTCCCACCGCTAGCCAGGCCATCCCTCCACTCACCCACGCACCCTGTTATTCTGCGGCGGCGGTAACCTCACACCGCAGCCGAACCAGTGAACCCTCGTACTCCTCTCCGTGTGGGCTTCCACTGCCGCGTCTTTCCCGGCTCTGCGTCGTCCCTTCCTAGGCCTCATCATCGTCCACTGCCCTGGTGCTCTCGGCGCGGCGTGGTCAACGTGGTCAAGGAACGACTTCCATCGGAAAAGTACTGTACGTGGAGAGCCTGACAGCTGGGTCCACGACGGCCGCAAAGAAGTTCCTCCTTATTACGCGCAAAATAATTATTTCTCCACCTGACAGTAGGGACCCACCGGTATTTCGCGAAAAAAATGTTTCCCCCTGACTGCTGGGACCCACCTGCTACATCTTCCCACGCAAGGAAGTGCCTCCTTATTACGCACAAAAAATGAATACTCCCCCTGCTAGCTGGGACCCAGTATAGTGGCAGGCTGACTTGTGGGCCTACTAAGTTGACGGGGACGGAGGGCTTTGTCAACTTAGTCAACATGCACAATTATAGCTCGAGTGACCGTATGATGTCCATCCAACGGCCGTAGTGCTTCTTCAACCTCTGGTCTTCTTGCTCCAGCCGCCCAAACCAGCACCGGTCGTGCCTCGTGCTCCTGCCTCCCATGGCCGGCTGTGATGCGGCGGAGGCCTCACCGCCCACTACTACTCCCACCGCTGGCCAGGCCATCCCTCTACTCACCAACACCCCTGTTATTCTGCGGCGACGGCAGCCTCACACCTCAGCGAACCAGTGAACCCTCATACTCCTCTACGCGTGGGCATCCACTGTCGCGTCTTCCCCGGCTCCGCGTCGTCCCCTTCCTAGGCCTCGCCGTCATCCCTCGTCCTGGTGTTCTCGGTGGCGTGGTCAACGTGGTCAAGGAACGGCTTCCATCGGACGTGGACTGTACGTGGAGGGGCTGACAGCTGGGTCCACGGCCGCAGCAAGGAAGTGCCTACTTATTACGCGCAAAATAAGTATTCCTCCACCTGACAGCGGGGACCCACCGGACGGGCCATCATATTTTGCAAAAAAAACGTTTCCCTCTGACTGTTGGGACCCACCAGCTACATCTTCGCACGCAAGGAAGTGCGTCCGGGTAAAAAAAGAAAACGGTTCGCCCCCCCTGACTGTTGGGACCAACCAGCTACATCTTGGCACGCAAGGAAGTGCCTGACAGTCGGGACCCACCTGGTTGAAGGGTACGTAGCGTTGTCATTCTGGTCGTGAACGTGTACGTACATACTGGTCGATGTAGAGGCGCGCACGTGTCGTAGTAGGGGCACACGTAGCATGTACACGTACGTACAACAGCCGGTGTGCAAGAAAGAAAATACGGCCATGTATGTTCATACGGGCGGGGTCTCAAACGCCTGCTCACGCATACATACGGCCAGGGCTCTTGTACATGGCTGGTTCGGAACGGAGAAACTGCATCATCATCGTGTTCATGGGGAGCCAACCGGCTGGGTCAGAACGGAATGCGTCGTCGTGTTCATCGGGAGGGCTTGGACAGAACAGCCGATGGAAACGAGGCCTGGCATACCACAGAACGGAGGAAACGGCCTTGTGTTCGACCGGCCACGTTCGAAACGGGATCATGTTCATTGGGAAGGGTCTGGCGTACCGCAAAACAGAGGAAACGGACCTCCTACGGTCGAAACGGGGTCATGTTGATTGGGAAGGGTGTGGCGTACCGCAAAACGAAGGAAACAGACTTGTGTTGGAGCACTACGGTCGAAACGGGGGTCCTGTTCATCGAGAGGGGTGTGGCATACCACAAAACGGGACTCCACGGGATACTGTTCATCTCCACCGTCGACCCCCTCCAGCCTCCATGGGCTACTGTTCATCCACCGTCGACCTCCTCCAGCCTCCACCTGCGACTGTTCATCCACAGGCTCCTGTTCATCCAGCCTCCACGGCGCGCTACTCCATCTGCTACTGTTCAACCAGCCCTCTCCACACGGGCTCCTGTTCAACCACCCCTTCACGGGCCACTGTTCATCCAGCCCTCCACCGTCAACTGTTCATCTGGCCCTCCACGGGGTGGTCCTATTCATCAAGCCCTCCACGGGGTCATGTTCATCTAGCCCCAATCGGCTCGATCGATCGGGGTCCTGTTCATCCAGAGGCAACACCACGGGGTCCTGTTCATCCACCTCCACCGGGAACTGTTCATCCAAACCCCCCAGCAACGCTCACTGTTCATCCAGAGGTAGCATCGATCGGCTTCAGTTAGTAGTAGTAGCGAAGGAATCGCTCGATCGGGTTCAGTTAACAGCCATCGGCCGATCGCTCGGGTTCGGTAACGCGTAGCCTGCAGTGCAATCGCTCGGGTTCAGTTAGAGCCCAACGCCTCGCTTGGGTTCAGTTAGATCTCAACGCCTCACACCCATGCACGTGCGTGTATGAGAGAAACGCGCAAACCTCGTGCATCGCTCGACCCCGACCACCCACCGTAATCGGGAACACCCCGATATTTTCCTCGCCCTCGCTTCTACCATGGTTTTTTTCCATCATGGACGGCCCAAAGAATGTCATGCAGCTGCGTCTCCGGCCCGCCCAGGACGAAAAGCCCATTTTCTGTCATGATTTTTTGTCATCTTCTATATCTAAATAGCTAGCCCCCACTAACATATTTCTCTCAACATGCAAGCATGCCACATCATCAAGCAACATGCATGGAAAAAGACCCACCACAACATGCATTCATGCACATGAAAATGTCCACCTCAACATGCAAACATATATTAGATATTTTACAATACATTAATCAAACACAATAAAGCATATGGATTTGCAATTTTAGTTTTCGTAGTATCACTATTCACGTTTCAGAGAAATCACATATCATTGAAATGTATTGCAAATATTCTCGCAACAACGTGCGGAGTATCATTTTCCGTCATGATTTTTTGTCATATAAGTAGGAGCCCACCACATCTATGATGGTACCGGGTTTTGTCACAATTATCGTCATAGAAGTGTCATAAGTATGACAGAATTTTTTTTCGTTCAGCCCAAAATGTCATGGATGCGTCTTCTTTTTGTAGTGCACCTTTATATCTCAAAACAACTATCAAGAATCAAACTTCTCATAGTATTTAATGCACCCTATATGAAAGTTTTTATTATACCCATCTTGGATGCCTATCATATTAGGACTAATTTCATAACCAAAGCAAATTACCATGCTATTCTAAAAGACTCTTAAAATAATATAAGTGAAGCATGAGAGATCAATAATTTCTATAAAATAAAACCACCACCGTGCTCTAAAAAAATATAAGTGAGGCACTAGAGCAAAATTATCTAGCTCAAAAGATATAAGTGAAGCACATAGAGTATTTTTAAAAATTCCAATTCATGCGTGTCTCTCCAAAAGGTGTGTACAGCAAGGATGATTGTGGTAAAATAAAAAGCAAAGACTCGAATTATACAAGACACTCCAAGCAAAACACATATCATGTGGTGAATAAAAATATAGCCTTAAGTAAAGTTACCGATAGATGAAGACGAAAGAGGGGGTGCCTTCTGGGGCATCCGCAATCTTAGGCTTTTGGTTGTCCTTGTATTTTACCTTGGGGTGCCTTGGGCATCCCCAAGCTTAGGCTCTTGCCACTCCTTTCTCAGAAATCCATCAAATCTTTACCCAAAAACTTGAAAACTTCACAACACAAAACTCAATAGAAAATCTCATGAGCTCCGTTAGTATAAAAAACAAACCACCACTTTAAGGTACTATAATGAACTCATTATTTATTTGTATTGGTGTTAAACCTACTGTATTCCAACTTCTCTATGGTTCATACCCCCCGATACTAGCCATAGATTCATCAAAATAAGCAAACAACACATGAAAAACAGAATCTGTCAAAAATAGAACAGTCTGTAGTAATCTGTAGGTTTCGAATACTTCTGTAACTCCCAAAATCCTGAGATATTAGGACGTCCTAAATAATTTGTATATTGATCTACTGCAGTTGGAATCAATATTTTATCGCTCTCTGGTAAAAAATGAAAATTATTCTCGTGAGCTCATACTTTCTGTTTTTTTTAGCAAGATCAAATAACAATCATCCAAGCAGATCCTAAAGGCTTTACCTGGCACAAACACTAACTAAAACATAAAAAACAATCATAACAGAGGATAGATGATTTATTTATTACTAAACAGGAACAAAAGGCAAGGAACAAAAATAATATTGGGTTGCCTCCCAACAAGCGGTATCGTTTAACGCCCCTAGCTAGGCATAAAAACAAGAATAAATCTAGGTATTGTCCTCTTTGGTATGCAATCCATATGTGGCTCTCATAATAGATTCATAAGGTAATTTAATTTTCTTTCTAGGAAAGTGTTCCATGCCTTTCCTTAACAGAAATTGGAATCTAATATTTCCTTCTTTCATGTCAATAATTGCACCAATCGTTCTAAGGAAAGGTCTACCAAGAATAATAGGACATGTAGGATTGCAATCTATATCAAGAACAATGAAATCTACGGGCACATAATTCTTATTTGCAACAATAAGAACATCATTAATCCTTCCCATAGGTTTCTTAATGGTGGAATCCGCAAGATGCAAATTGAAAAAACAATCATCAAATTCACAGAAACCTAACACACCACACAAAGTTTTTGGAATCGTGGAAACACTAGCACCCAAATCACATAAAAGCATAGCATTCATAATCTTTAATCTTAATTTTAATAGTAGGTTCCCACTCATCATAAAGTTTTCTAGGGATAGAAACTTCTAGTTCAAGCTTTTCTTTACGGGATTGCATTAAAGCATTAATGATATGTTTAGTAAAAGCTTTGTTTTGATCATAAGCATGAGGAGAATTTAGCACGGATTGCAACAAGGAAATACAATCTATCAAAGAGCAATTATCATAATTAAATTCCTTGAAATCCAAAATAGTGGGTTCATTGCTATGTAAAGTTTTGACCTCTTCAATCCCACTTTTATCAATTTTTGCATCAAGATCTAAAAACTCCGAATCATTGGGACGCCTTCTAACTAAAGTTGACTCATCTCCAATCCCATCTTTAGTAACATTTATATTGGCAAACAAAAATTTAATAGGAGACACACCAATCACTTTTAGATCTTCATCTTTATTATCCTCTAGATCTTCTGGTTTAGCTGCCATCTTATTAACTAAGGTGGCTTGCTTATCCGAAATTTGGCCTACTAAATTTTCAAGATAGGAAAACTGAGATTTCAAACCATAGAATTCCTTAGACATATCATCAAGCTCTTTATTCATGTACTCCATAAAACCTTTTTGCTCTTTAAGCTCATTTCTGAAGAAATTATTATGCTCAAATTGCAAAGACATAAAGCTTCTAAAGTTGTTCTCAATTTCGTCCAACCTTCTAAAGTGAGGATCAATGCTTTTAGGCAAGGCCAATAGGGCAAGCAGACACCCAAGAGACAAGCGAAAGAAGGCGAACGGAAAAAGGGTGAACAAAAAAGAGGCGAATAAAACGGCAAGGGGGAAGTGGGGGAGAGGAAAACGAGAGGCAAATGGCAAATAATGTAATGCAAGGGATAAGAGTTTGTGATGGGTACTTGGTATGTCTTGGCTTGGCGTAGATCTCCCTGGCAACGGCGCCAGAAATCCTTCTTGCTACCTCTTGAGCATGCGTTTGTTTTCCCTTGAAGAGGAAAGGGTGATGCAGCAAAGTAGCGTAAGTATTTCCCTCAGTTTTTTAGAACCAAGGTATCAATCCAGTAGGAGACTACACGCAAGTCGCCTAGTACCTACACAAACAAACAAGAACCTCGCAACCAATGCGATAAAGGGGTTGTCAATCCCTTCACGCTCACTTACGAAAGTGAGATCTGATAGAGATAATAAGATAAATATTTTTGGTATTTTTGTTGTGTAGATTGAAAAGTAAAGATTGCAAAATAAACGGCGACAGAAATAGCTAGTTGACGGGAAAATAATATGATGTAAAGTAGACCCGGGGGCCATAGGTTTCACTAGTGGCTTCTCTCAAGATAGCATATATTACGGTGGGTGAATAAATTACTGCCGAGCAATTGGTAGAAAAGCGCATAGTTATGATGATATCTAGGCATGATCATGAACATAGGCATCACGTCCGTGTCAAGTAGACCGAAACAATTCTGCATCTACTACTATTACTCCACACATCGACCGCTATCCAGCATGCATCTAGAGTATTAAATTCATAAGAACAGAGTAACGCATTAGACAAGATGACATGATGTAGAGGGATAAGCTCAAGCAATATGATATAAACCCCATCTTTTTATCCTCGATGGCAAGAATACAATACATGCCTTGCTGCTCCTACTGTCACTGGGAAAGGACACCGCAAGATTGAACCCAAAGCTAAGCACTTCTCCCATTGCAAGAAAGATCAATCTAGTAGGCCAAAACCAAACTGATAATTCAAAGAGACTTGCAAAGATATCAAATCATGCTTATAAGAATTCAGAGAAGAATCAAATATTGTTCATAGATAATCTTAATCATAAACCCACAATTCATCGGATCTCGGCAAACACACCGCAAAAAGAATTACATCGAATAGATCTCCAAGAACATCGAGGAGAACTTTGTATTGAGATCCAAAGAGAGAGAAGAAGCCATCTAGCTAATAACTATGGACCCGAAGGTCTGTAGTAAACTACTCACACATCATTAGAGAGGCTATGGTGTTGATGTACAAGCCCTCCGTGATCGAATCCCCCTCCGGCAGATTGCCGGAAAAGGCCCCAGATGGGATCTCATGGGTACAGAAGGTTGCGGCGGTGGAAAAGTGGTTTCGTGGATCCCCTGGATGTTTTCAGGGTATAAGAGTATATATAGGCGAAAGAAGTAGGTCGGTGGAGCCACGAGGGGCCCACGAGGGTGGGGCGTGCCTGGCCCCCTGAGGCACGCCTCCCTACCTCGTGGCCGCCTTGTTGCTTCCTTGACCTCCACTCCAAGTCTCCTAGATTGCGTTTGTTCCAAAAAAGATCCTCGTGAAGGTTTCATTCCGTTTGAATTCCGTTTGATATTCCTTTTCTACGGAACACTGAAATAGCCAAACAACAGCAATTTGCACTGGGCCTTTGGTTAATAGGTTAGTCCCAAAAATAATATAAAAGTGCATAATAAAGCCCATTAAACATCCAAAATAGATAATATAATAGCGTGGAACAATCAAAAATTATAGATATGTTGGAGACGTATCAGCCATATCATATCACTTATATTGATTGCATGTGATGTTTATCCTTTATGCATCTTATTTTGCTTAGTACGGAGGTAGCATTATAAGATGATCTCTCACTAAATTTCAAGGTATAAGTGTTCTCCCTGAGTATGCACTATTGCTATAGTTCATCGTGCTGAGACACCACGTGATGATCGGGTGTGATAAGCTCTACGTTCACATACAACGGGTGCAAGCTAGTTTTGCACATCCAGAATACTCGGGTTAAACTTGACGAGCCTAGCATATGCATATATGGCCTTGGAACACTGAGACCGAAAGGTCGAACGTGAATCATATAGTAGATATGATCAACATAGTGATGTTCATAATTGAAAGCTACTCCATCTCACGTGATGATCGGACATGGTTTGGTTGATATGGATCACGTGATCATTTAGATGACTAGAGGGATGTATATCTAAGTGGGAGTTCTTAAGTATGATTAATTGAACTTAAATTTATTATGAACTTAGTCCTGATAGTATTTACATATCTATGTTGTAGATCAATTGCTCACGCATAGCTTCCCCGTTTTATTTATGATATGTTCCTAGAGAAAACTAAGTTGAAAGTTGATAGTAGCAATGATGTGTTCTAGGTCCATGATCTAAGAAATATCCTCATTGTTGCACAGAAGAATTATGTCCTTGATGCACCGCTAGGTGACAGAACTATTGCAGGAGCAAATGCAGACGTTATGAACGTTTGACAAGCTCGGTATGATGACTACTTGATAGTTTAGTGCACCATGCTTTAGCTTAGAATCGGGACTTCAAAAATGTTTTGAAATGCCATGGAGCATATGAGATGTTCCAAGAGTTGAAATTGGTATTTCAGACTCATGCCTGAGTCGTGAGGTATGAGACCTCTGACAAATATTTTTGCCTACAAGATGGAGGAGAATAGCTCAACCAGTGAGCATGTGCTCAGAATGTCTGAGTACTACAATCACTTGAATCAAGTGGGAGTTAATCTTCCAGATAAGATAGTGATTGACATAGTTCTCTAGTCACTATCACCAAGTTACTGGAACTTCATGATGAACTATAATATGCAAGGGATGACGACAACGATTCCTCGAGCTCTTCGCGATGCTGAAATCAGCGAAGGTAGAAATCAAGAAAAGAATCAAGTGTTGATGGTTGAAAAGACCACTAGTTCCAAGTAAAAGGACAAGGGGAAGAAAGAGAACTTCAAGAAGAATGACAAGCAAGTTGTCACTCCCATGAAGAAGCCCAAAGCTAGACCCAAGCCTGAAACTGAGTGCTTCTACTGCAAAGGAAATGGTCACTGGAAGCGGAACTGCCCAAATACTTGGCGGATAAGAAGGATGGCAAAGTGAACAAAAGTATATATGATATACATGTTATTGATGTGTACTTTACTAGTGTTCATAGTAGCCCCTGGATATTTTATACTTTCAGTTGCTATGATTAGTAGCTCGAAACAGGAGTTATAAAATGAAAAAGGACGTTGAGGGCGAGGTGACGATATGTGTTGAAAATGATTCCAAGGTTGATAAGATCACCATCGCATAGTCCCTCTACCTTCGTGATTAGTATTGGAACTAAATAAATATTATTTGATGTTTGCGTTGAGCATAAATATGATTGGATCATGTTTATTATGACACGGTTATTCATTTAAAGTCGGAGAATAATTGTTGTTCTGTTTACATGAATAAAACCTTCTATGGTCTTACATCCAATGTAAATGGTTTACTGAATATCGATCACAGTGATACACATAATATTGATGCCAAAAGATACAGAGTTAATAATAATAGTGCAACTTATTTTGTGGCACTGCCGTTTAGGTCATATTGGTGTAAAGCGCATGAAGAAAATCCATATTGATGGGTTTTTGGAATCACTTGATTATGAATCACTTGATGCTTACGAACCATGCATCATAGGCAAGATGACTAAAGACTCCGTTCTCCGAAACAATGGAGCGAGCCACTAACTTATTGGAAATAATACATACTAATGTATGCGGTTCGATGAGTGTTGATGCTCGCGGCAGGTATCGTTATTTTCTGAACTTCACGGATGATTTGAGCAGATATGGGTATATCTACTTGATGAAACATAAGTCTGAAACATTTGAAAAGTTCAAAGAATTTCAGAGTGAAGTGGAAAATCATTGTAACAAGAAAATGAAGTTTCTACGATCTGATCGTGGAGGTGAATATTTGAGTTACGAGTTTGGTCTTCATTTGTCGCAACTCACGCCATCCGGAACACCACAGCTTAATGGTGTGTCCGAACATCGTAACCGTACTTTATTAGATATGGTGCGATTTATGATATCTCTTACCGATTTACCACTATCGTTTTGGGGTTATGCATTAGAGACAACTGCATTCATGTTAAATAAGGCACCATCTAAATCTGTTGAGACGACACCATATGAACTGTGGTTTAGCAAGAAACCTAAGGTCTCATTTCTTAAAGTTTGGGGCTATGATGCTTATGTGAAAAAGCTTCAACCTGATAAACTCGAACCCAAATCGGAGAAATGTGTCTTCATAGGATACCCAAAGGAAACTGTTGGGTATACCTTCTATCACATATCCGAAGGCAAGATTTTCGTTGCTAAGAATGAATCCTTTCTAGAGAATGAGTTTCTCTCGAAAGAAACGAGTGGGAATAAAGTAGAACTTGATGAGGTAACTGTACCTTCTCTCGAATTGGAAAGTAGTTCATCAGAGAAATTTGTTCCTGTGATGCCTACACCAACTAGAGAGGAAGTTAATGATGATGATCATGAAACTTCGGATCAAGTTACTACAGAACTTAGTAGGTCAACCAGAGCACGATCCGCACCAGAGTGGTACGGTAATCCTGTACTGGAAGTCATGTTACTAGACCATGATGAACTTACGAACTATGAGGAAGCGATGATGAGCCCAGATTCCGCAAAATGGCTTGAGGCCATGAAATCTGAGATGGGATCCATGTACGAGAACAAAGTATGGACTTTGGTGGACTTGCCAAATGATCGGCAAGCCATAGAGAATAAATGGATATTCAAGAGGAAGACGGACGCTGATAGTAGTGTTACTATCTACAAAGCTCGAATTGTCGAAAAACAGTTTTTGACAAGTTCAAGGTGTTGACTATGATGAGATTTTCTCATTCGTAGCGATGCTTAAGTCTGTCCGAATCATGTTAGCAAATTGCCACATTTTATGAAATCTGGCAAATAGATATCAAAACTACATTCCTTAATGGATTTCTTAAAGAAGAGTTGTATATGATGCAACAAGAAGGTTTTGTCAATCCTAAAGGTGCTAACAAAATGTGCAAGCTCCAGCGATCCATCTATGGACTGGTGCAAGCATCTCGGAGTTGGAATATACGCTTTGATAAGTTGATCAAAGCATATAGTTTTATACAGACTTACGGTGAAGTCTGTATTTACAAGAAAGTGAGTGGGAGCACTACAGCATTTCTGATAAGTATATGTAAATGACATATTGTTGATCGGAAATGATGTAGAATTTTCTGGAAAGCATAAGGAGTGTTTGAAAGGAGTTTTTTCAAAGAAAGACCTCGGTGAAGCTTCTTACATATTGGGCATCAAGATCTATAGAGATAGATCAAGACGCTTGATAAAGATTTTTTAATGATTACATACCTTGACAAGATTTTTGAAGTAGTTCAAAATGGAACAGTCAAAGAAGGAGTTCTTGCCTGTATTGCAAGGTGTAAAGTTGAGTAAGACTCAAAACACGACCACAGCAGAAAATAGAAAGAGAATGAAAGTCATTCCCTATGCCTCGGCCATAGCTTCTATAAAGTATGCTATGCTGTGTACCAAACCTATTGTGTACCTTGCCATGAGTTTGACAAGGGGGTACGATATTGATCCAGGAGTGGATCACTTGACAACAGTCAAAATTATCCTTAGAAGACTAAGGAGATATTTCTTGGTTATGGAGGTGATAAAGAGTTTGTCGTAAAGAGTTATGCCGATGCAAGCTTTTACACCGATCTGGATGACTCCAAGTCTCGATCTAGATACATATTGAAAGTGGGAGCAGTTAGCTAGAGTAGCTCCATGCAGAGCATTGTAGACATATAAAATTTGCAAAATACATATGGCTCTGAACGTGGCAGACCCGTTGACTAAACTTCTCTCACAAGCAAAACATGATCACTTTTTGGGTGTTAATCACATAGCGATGTGAACTAGATTATTGACTCTAGTAAACCCTTTGGGTATTAGTCACATGGAGATGTGAACTAGTCACATAAAGATGTGAACTATTGGTGTGAAATCACATGACGATGTGAACTAGATTATCGACTCTAGTGCAAGTGGGAGACTGAAGTTAATATGCCCTAGAGGCAATAATAAAGTTGTTATTTATATTTCCTTATATCATGATAAATGTTTATTATTCATGCTCGAATTGTATTAACCGGAAACTTAGTACATGTGTGAATACATAGACAAACAGAGTGTCCCTAGTATGCATCTACTTGACTAGTTTGTTAATCAGAGATGGTTAAGTTTCCTAGCCATAGACATGTGTTGTCATTTGATGAACGGGATCACATCATTAGAGAATGATGTGATGGACAAGACCCATCCGTTAGCTTAACACTATAATCGTTTAGTTTATTGCTATTGCTTTCTTCATGACTTATACATGTTCCTATGACTATGAGATTATGCAACTCCCGAATACCGGAGGAACACTTAGTGTGCTATCAAACGTCACAACGTAACTGGGTGATTATAAAGATGCTCTACAGGTGTCTCCGATGGTGTTTTTTGAGTCGGCATAGATCGAGATTAGGATTTTTCACTCCGATTGTCGAAGAGGTATCTTTGGGCCCTCTCGGTCATGCACATCACTATAAGCCTTGCAAGCAATGTGACTAGTGAGTTAGTTACGAGATGATGCATTATAGAACGAGTAAAGAGACTTGCCAGTAACAAGATTGAACTAGGTATGATGATACCGATGATCGAATATCGGGCAAGTAACATACCGATGACAAAGGGAACAACGTATGTTGTTGTGCGGTTTGACCGATAAAGATCTTCGTAGAATATGTAGGAGCCAATATGAGCATCCAGGTTCCGCTGTTGGTTATTGATCGGAGATATGTCTCGGTCATGTCTACATAGTTCTCGAACCCGTAGGGTCCACACGCTTAATGTTCGATGACGATTTGCATTATGAGTTATGTGATTTGATGACTGAAGTTTGTTTGGAGTCCCGGATGAGATCACAGACATGACGAGGAGTCTCGAAGTGATCGAGACGTAAAGATCGATATATTGGAAGGCTATATTCGGACATCGGAAAGGTTCTGAGTGGTTCGGGTATTTTTTCGGAGTGCCGGAGAGTTACGGGAATTCGCCGAGGGAAGTATTGGGCCTTCATGGGCCTTAGTGGAAAGGAGGGAAGGGCCACAAGGGGAGGCCACGCGCCCCCATGGGCTGGTCCGAATTGGACTAGGGAGGGGGCGGCGCCCCCCTCTTTCCTTCTCCCTCTCCTCTCCTTCCTTCTTCTCCTACATGGACTAGGAAAGGGGGAAACCTACTCCTACTAGGAGTAGGAATCCCCCTTTTGGGCGCGCCCCTTGAGGTCGGCCCTCCTCCTCCCCTCCTTTTTATACGGGGGAAGGGGGCACCTCATAGACACACAAGTTGATCTCTTAGTCGTGTGCGGTGCCCCCTCCACAGATTTCCACCTCGATCATATTGTCATAGTGCTTAGGCGAAGCCCTGCGTCGGTAACTTCATCATCACCGTCACCATGCCGTCGTGCTGACAAAACTCTCCCTCGACCTCAGCTAGATCTAGAGTTCAAGGGACGTCACCGAGCTGAACGTGTGCAGATCGCAGAGGTTCCGTGCGTTCCGTACTTGATCGGTTGAATCGCGAAGACGTTCGACTACATCAACCGCGTTACCTAACGCTTCCGCTTTCGGTCTACGAGGGTACGTAGACATACTCTCCCCTCCCGTTGCTATGCATTTCCTAAATAGATCTTGTGTGATCGTAGGATTTTTTTTGAAATACTGCGTTCCCCAACATATGCAAAGTATGCCTAATAATAAATGGAAACTTATTGCATGCATTGATCCATTGCTCGCTTGCCAAGCTGTAGTTTGGTTTGATTTTTCTTTACTAAGACTTCATCTAGATCCACGGTCACAAGATATTTTATGTGATAGGCGTTTTTCACAGAACATGAACGAACTAAGGTTATCTCTGTTACGTGATTAATGGAATAAATGCACACATTAGGAAGACCGTCCTGGTCCGGTGTACTCTGTCAAGCACGCCGGGGACGGATCTGCCTATACTGATATCCCTTGCCCTTTGATTTGTTCTGTTGTGTTATGGGTGGCACCCTTCGAAATAAGTCTGGATATAATTTGACTCTGATGTGGAATTAGCATTGAAATAAATAAGGATGGTGCTAGTGGTGTTTCTCGCTCGCCAACAACCCTACTTGGTGTGTGGTGCAAGCCCCTTGATGTGATATTTGATTCGATGATTGTTGAGACACTAGCCATGCGTGATGGATTGATTTTTGCAAAGCTCAAGGGCTCCACACATGTCATAGTGGAGACTAATTGCTTGAGGGTGGTGAACCTCTGAACCACTTGCCACGACCCTCGTTTGGTTGTGGCATCGATATTGTTAGAAATTGGAGATCTGGCCACATCGTTTTCTACTATGGTTGTTCAGCATGTACATATCTTAGCTAATCTTCCGGCTCATCTTTGCACAAAGCGTGCTTGCTCGCCGATGATCACCAAGAGTTAGCTCGACTCTGAACGCCCCATTCTTCCTGGTTAGCAGTTTATTAGTTGATTGTTCTAGGAATTCATTTATTGAATAAAGCTCTCAACAGGCAACACTTTTGTTAAGAGAGGGAGGCTAATGGTATTTCCAAACCCTAGCCACCTCCCATTTCCTTCCCTTCTTGCCGTCGTCGGTCAAAGCCCCCTAGCACCGACAGTGGCAGGCAACTCAGGTTCAAGGGCGGGTTGTTGGGGGAAGTTCTGAAGGTCTTGGAGGGCTGATGCAATTGGAGAAGGAGATTAGTGCTCGAGTGGAGGTCTTTGTCGGGTGGTGTTTGGCGGCAACGTTTGTGAATCCGACAACGGCTGGACAACTGCAGCGTAGTAAGCTTCTACGGCAGCCCGATCTGCCTCGGCCACCGGAAAAGATGATGTTTGCGGATGGTCCTAGGCGGCAGCGAGTTCTATCTTAGATCCGCACTTGGTGTACACCGTCGTGGGAATTTTTTCTCAGGTGTTCTTTAGGCTATCTTCGTATTTGGTTAGGGACGGCGTGGCGACAGCGCTTTACCAGTATAGAAATAATGTTTCCCTTCGCCTATCCCTGTTTCGTTCGTGTGCTTATCATCAGTAGAGAGTGCGTGTTTTTGTGTTTCCGGCGGGTCTTCCACGATCTTGTCGGTTTAGGTTTTCGATGGATTCATCTGACTTCGGCCGGCTTTCATGGTCTTTAGAGTTTCTACACGCCCTTATCGGCATTCTCTTGTCTGAGGCAACAATTTGCTTTGTAGATGACGGTCGTCTATATCCCTCGGACACTGCTTCTACAAAGCTCCTGAGTTTCAAGAGTTTGCTCCGTCAAGGCGGAGGCCCAGAAACGACATCGGGCTTTGCTCATAGTGGGCCACCATCCACCAAGGAAGAATACTTTGGCACCTTTAGGCCATGTACATTGCAGGTGCCTGCTTCAGGAATAAATAACAGTTTCTTGGCTCCCGGACGCTTGGCTAGGTGCCTCGAAAAGGCAACAAAAGCCAAAGTTTGCTTCCGGTGCTAACAGGTGCTTCGGGCTTCCGGTAGTAATCTTGCGTGTACTAATCCATCCTAAGCATTCATACGAAGGCACTGCCCATTGTAGGTGTCAATTCTTTCTAGGAAGCAAAGTCTATTCTCTCTCCTTAAGCATCTTGCATAAGCATTTTCCATTGTATAAGGCCTTTAAGACTTTGGTTATAATTTTACCTTTTCTTGTATGTGTTTATTTGTAAGGTCACGTTATTCTTAATATATGACCTTAGGACTTTTCATGGGGGGGCATCTCTCAAAGTTTTCCAAAAAGAAAAATTCATACCCCACACCTTCCAAAAAAATTGGCACGACATGTGTGTTCTCCTTAAAACGAGCATCCTCACTGTTTTGCTTATATTTTCAAACAACCCTATAAAAATTTAGGACGTCGATATTCACCACACGTGTGGTATAGTTGACATGCGTCCACACACAGTATATGGTGTGAGCAGGAGGCAGCCCACACGGGCTATGTGTGGGCGGACGTTAAAATTGCCCACATGTGTGGGTGCGGCTACTTTGTGCCACACGTCCAGCAAATACTATTCATCTTCATCTCGTGCGTGTGGCACGAAGCAAAAAAGCCCACACGTCCTGGCGCAACTACGTTAGGTACCCGCGGGATGACGATTTAGTTGCCATCCTGATTGGCAGATGTAGTTATCCGAGAATGGCAAGTGTAGTTGTAAAAGCATGGCAACTCTATCTGTTTAGGTTAACTATAGTTGCCATGTCTAATTTATGTTAGTTGCCACGTGTAATCAAACCGTAGTTGCCATGTGTGATTAACTACTTGCCACATATGGTCAAACAGTAGTTGACATGCGTGTTTACCTAGTTGCCACGTGTGGTCCAATCATAGTTGTATGGTTAATCACAGTTGCCATGTGTATTTATCTAGTTGCCACGTTCGCGTAGCTGCAGTTGCCATACACAACGTAGGAGTGCCGTGTGGGCGAAAAACAATTCATCCACACGCGCATGGGCTAGGTGGTGGTTGTGTGAACAGAAACTAGTTTGTCCACACAGCCCAGCTGTCAAACAGCGTGATGCGGGCGTGTTGGCAAACTCTCCAACGCCCACACACCAAACCCGTCCTACGTGGCATGCAAATTCTGTCTCAATGTGTCAAGATTCATGCAAACTATACGGAATGATGATCTACGCATGTGGACGAGTTGCAAACTGCCACATGTATGGGCGTTAGTGTTTGCGAAAAGAGTTAATACCACTATTGATACATAAACTTGTAGGGGTGGGAACAGTTTCATACAAGAACTAAAAAACCCCACAAAACTAGCCCTCCAACTTGTCTGATGTAACAAATTTATACAAAACCACCCCGAACTGCACACGTGGCACGCCATGTAGGCTCTGTCGGGCCCGGATCACGTTTTTACAAAGAAACCCTCGCGCTTTAGCAATTTCGCAGACAAGTCCATCCCTCGACAGAAAAGCACCTGGTCGTCGGCCCCGATGCAAACCCCTTCCAAAACCTTTCCCTTCTGCCCACGTCCCCTGTTCCTCCTCATCTCTGCCCGCTCCTCCTGCGAGGCGACGCCGCCGTCGGCCTCATCGGCGGCGACACAAGGCGCCATGGAGCCGCGGCGTAGGGAACCCGACGAGTACCCTCCTGAATACGGTAAGGACCTTCTTATTCGCGCTTCCCCTGTTCCTCTGCTTCCCCTGTTCCTGCACTCGGCGCACTAGGGTTTTTCAGGCCGATCATGCCGATGTAGGGTTGAAAATTGGGTCGATCTGCTCACTAGGGTTGGTTGTGTGCGTCCCCAGGGTTCATAGGGGAAGTAGTTTCCATGAGCTTGTCTAGGGTTTCTTGATGCTGATTTGAGGAATTGG
>NC_041380.1:118296538-118314871 GCF_002162155.2 Triticum dicoccoides
GGGGGGGGGGGTCCTTGAGGGGGTCTTTTGATGTGATTTTATTGTTTACATATTCAGAGATTATATGCTATTGTTGCAGTGAACTGTAGATGCAGTGTAAAATGTGATGAAAGGGTGGTATTTTAGTTCATATTTCAGTGTAAAAATGCTGACTTTCCCTGTTATGCAAAAGTACATGGCTTTTTTTAGATGAAAGTCAGCATTTTTACCATTGATTTGTGATGAAAGGGTTGTCTTTTAGTTGATATTCAGTACATAGTTGTGTTTGAAAATCATGTACAGATTCAGTTATAGTTTGATCACTGAAACTAAGATTCAGTTGCACTGAATATATCATCTGTCAATTGTTGCAGTGACAAATGGAGAAGCTAGCCAGTTTTTCTCAGTGGAGTTTGAGCACAATGGAATTTTCTTGGGGGAATGCATAGGTGGAGAATTGAAGTTCTCTTACATTGGGTGCAGTCATGAAGCTTTTGACTACTGTCATTCAGACACATGGTCACTGGGGATGATCAAGTATTGCTTGTCAAGGATGGACTATGACCCTACAGACCCTCAAATCAAGGTGTACTGGATTTTGCCAGATAAAGACTATGGTGATGGCCTGCTATGTGTGGACAATCCAGATGTTATAGCTGCTATGGTGAGGTCCAGCAGAGAAGCCAAGACATTGGATTTGTTAGTTGATGAGGAGAACAAGATTCAGACATTATATCTTGAAATCATACTAAAAGGATGCCCAACTGCAGATGGAAATGAGGATGAAGAACAAGGAGAGGATGCAGATCATGATGCAGAGAATGCAGAGGAAGGAGAGGATGCAGAGGCAGATCATGATGCAGAGAATGCAATGGAAGGAGAGGATGCAGAGGCAGATCATGATGCAGATGCAGACAATGCAGATAATGCAGTTGAAAACAATGATGGAGAAGAAGAGTTGAATGAAACTGACTCAGACTTTTATGAGAGTGACTATGATTGTGAAGATGGAGATGATGATTTGTTTGCTCAGAATGTGGACAAATCATTGGATGACAACAATGAAGAAGAGGAAAAGATATTTGAGGAGGAAGATCCACTTGATGATGATGATCTCAACCTGTCAAAAGATGAGTTGGAGAAGTTGAAATATACATTCAGAACATTCAATGCAGATATGGACATGAGCAACCCAATCTTCAGGGTTGGGCAAGTATTTGGAGAAATGAAAGAGCTAAGGGAAGCAGTCACTGATACACAGTCAAAAACAGAGTGAAAATCATCAAAGCTAGAAATAAGGCAGAGAGATTCATTGGTGTGTGTCAACCTGATTGCCCTTGGAGGTTGAAAGCATCTAGAGACAATAGAACAGGAAGCATTGTCATCAGAGAGTACAATGCAGAGCACACCTGTCAGAAAACATGGGATTCCAAGTGCTTGACAGTGAAGTACCTGACTGAGATATTTATGGATGAGTTCAGAGACAACAAGAGCATGGACTTGGGTACATTTGGAAGAAAAGTTCAGCAAAAGTTCAAGCTTAATCCAGTGAGAATGAAGCTTGGTAGGGCCAGGAGTGCTGCACTTAAGATCATACATGGTGATGAGAAAGCACAATACAACCAGTTGTGGGACTATGGACAAGAACTGAGGAGAAGTAATCCAGGGAGCAAATTCATTGTTTGCACAACCAAAGTGAAGGAAATAGGTGACCTGCTTCCAAAAGATCACCTATCTTCACTATATTGGTCCTATGATGCCTGCAAGAGAGGTTTCCTGAATGGGTGCAGGCCAATTCTATTTGTTGATGGCTGTCACCTGAAGAGCAAATACAAGGGTGTGCTGCTTACAGCTGTTGGGATTGATCCCAATGATTGCATATTTCCAATTGCAATGGGGATGGTGGAGTGGAGTCAACTTACTCTTGGGAATGGTTTCTCACCACTTTGAAGAATGATTTGAACATCATTAACACCTCCCCTTTCACTATAATGAGTGACAAGCAAAAGGTGTGTTCCATTTGTCCAAACATGCTGCTGTTGCATATTTCCATATGGTGATGTTGTCTCACATGTTTATGAACTAATTTTGCAGGGTTTGATCAATGCTGTTGAGAAGATATGGCCAGATGCAGAACACAGATTCTGTGTTAGACATCTTTATCAAAACTTCCACCAGAAGTTCAAAGGAGAAACACTAAAGAATATGTTGTGGGGCATTGCTAGGTCAACTAATGTGGACAAGTGGACCTTGAACAGAGAGAAGCTGAGGGAACAGAACTTGGAGGCATATAATTGGTTGGATGGCAAGCCCCCCAACCAGTGGGTGAAAGCATACTTCAGAGATTTCCCCAAGTGTGACATCTTGCTGAACAACATGTCAGAGGTGTACAACAGGTAAACTTCAGTTAGTTCACTTTTCTAACAAACAAGTTTTGTTATGTTTAACACATAAAACTTGAGTTGAGGTAATCTTGCTGTGTCACTGAGTTCTGACAAAACTTTACTATATATCTCTTGCAGCTACATCTTGGATGCAAGAGAATTGTGTGTTATATCAACGATAGAATGCATAACACATAAAATTACTGTGAGGCATGACAAAAAGTACAAAGAAGCTTCAGTGAAAGAGACTGTTGTCATCAGTGACGACGACACGGATGCAGACGAGGTTGTGCTCGTTGCGCCGGTCGCCGTTGAGGGTGGCAGAAACATGCCCATCGACGTTGAGCTCCTGCCGGACGTCGAGCTCCTGCCAGAAGAGGTGAAGGTTGAACAAGAAGAAGAGGTGAAGGAGCCACAGCAAAACAAGAAGAAGGCGCCTCTGAAGAAAGAGGTGAAGAAGGTGCGCCGCTCCATCCGCCTGCAGCAGCTCAAGAACTGAAGAAGATGCAGAAGAGGTGAAGATGCAGAAGAGTAGTTAGGTATGTTGATCTATATGTTGGCATATAAGTTATCTATTTTGAGTAGTCCATGTTGAACTGCTGTATCTATGGCAATCTGGTGTTCAAGTGCTGTTGAACTGCATGTTCTTCTCTGCCCATGTTGATCTGCCCATGTTCTTGTCTGCTTATGTTGTGCCCATGTGCACACATCCTAAAATAGAATGTACTAGGTGCTCACTTCGTGCCAAATATGCCAAGTTGTACTACCTGAAGATCCCTGGGCCCCTTCCAAATGGTTAACTTAACTGAAATTTGCAGTGTTAAGTTAACTGAATTTTGCTTAAGTTAACTGAATTTTGCTTAAGTTAACTGAATTTTCATGTCAAACAAGAGAATCATTGATTTCAGTTAAGTAAACAAGCCACTGATTTCATGCCAAATAAGAGAATTTTGCAACAGAAATTTTCAGTTAAGTAAACAAGCCACTGATTTCATGTCAAATAAGAGAATTTTCAGTTAAGTAAACAGAAGACTGAACATAGCCACTGATTTCATTTCAAGCCACTGATTCCAGTTTGGAATGTTTACAACACTGAACATAGATAATAGGTAGCCACTGATTTCATATAATCAGTACAGAGCCACTGGTTTCACCTCTCACATCATGCCAAATACTAAATTACCTAACTTACTACACAAAACCTCTTATCACTAGTGTTACAACACCATACAACAGTGCAGAGCAGCAGACCAAACAGGCTAACCAAATTTCCCTCCTATCCCTAGTTCTGATCTCCTTCTTGTGCTTCATGATCATGGCCTTCCTTTCTTCCCTCAGCCTCATAATTTCAGCATCCTTGTCAAACACAAATTTCTGAAGAGCCACATTCTCTTCAGCAAGTTTGCCAATCACCTGCCTAGGTCTCCCCTGCCATTCTTTGTCCACCCACTTCAGATAAGCACATGTATCATAACCCTGCAAAACACACCAATTTGTTCAGTACAACAATGGTCAGATCAACCTATAACAACTACAGATAAACAACACACTTTTTTAAACAAAAGTTGGGCACTTGACTAACCTCACGAGGACAAACAAGAAATCTACGACCATAGTCATATCCATCAGAGCAAACTCTTCTCGCAGGGTTCAGTAAGTGGCAACAATGGTCACTTTTGTCAGTGCCATTGAAAGCAGCATCAGGAGAGGATAGAGGTATACCCCAGTCAAATTCGGGTAGGTTTTCAGTCCCCTACCATGGCCATCAAATCAAATGTTGGCATCAGGAGCTCGCACTCATCAGGAAAGCCCAAATTCATGGGCATTCAAAGCAAATCGGCGAGGGGAAGGGGGACACGCACCTTGCAGAAATCGACATCCATGTAGCGCACCTCTCCGGTGATTTTCGCCCAAGGCTCGCCGTCCTTCGTCATGTCGGCACCGGCGAGGTCACATCCATTGAGCGGGAGAGGGTGGCTTGAGGACGACGACGCCCCTGCTCCACGGCATCCTGCCTGCTGCTTCCCGCTCAATGATGTGCACCCCTTCATCTCGACAGGGCGGCGGAGACGGCTGCCGGCGGGGAGGGCGGCCGAGAGGGCGGCGGAGACGGCTGGCGTCGGAGGGGAAGGAGGAGACGGCTGGCGGCGGAGAAGGGCCACGGCAAAGGGGAGGGCGACGGCTAGGGATTTACGAATGGGGAATCGATGCAGAGAGAGAGGGCGAGGGGGCTTTTTGTAAAATACAGAGAGTGCGAGGGGGCTTTTGTAAAATGAAGGCGTGTGCCAAAATCCAGCGTGGCATGCCAAATGTCGCGTCCGCAGCTGTTTTGTATAAATTTGTTACAGCAGACAAGTTGGAGGGCTAGTTTTGTGGGGTTTTTTAGTTCTTGTATGAAACTGTTCCCACCCCTACAAGTTTATGTATCAATAGTGGTATTAACTCTTGCGAAAATTTATCGTTGTGTTCCACACACACGAGCGCCCCCTAAAACACGGTCAACCACGCCACCCAGACCCAGGAAGGATCCAAAGCTGCTGCCGCAGCCGGCAGCGGCGGCCGCGATCCGAGGCTTTCCCTTTCCCACACCGGCAGCGGGTCCTACCACTTTCTCCGGCGACAGGCTCCATCTCCACGGCCGGCCGGGCCGCGCCCATCAGCCCATGTGGTCCCCTCACAGCGAACGAGCGAGAAGCGCCACCATCATTCGAAACTGACTAATTTACTCAGCAACGTTAATGTGGCTGGCAGTTACCCTTCTCCCGTGGCGTCCAGCTCATCAACACCCGGAACTCGAACGAAAACCCCCCGTCCGCCCAGGGGCACCACCGTAAACTCGCCGCCGAAAACCCCCACGCCCCGATGCCTTCTTGGGCTTTAGCGCTCCCCGAGTTCCCGTAACCTCCCGTGCTCCCTCCCTCCCGCCCCGGCCTCATCTCCATCCCTGCCGTGCCAAGGTCCGGCGCTGCGTCTCGGGGGCGTCGAGGTGGTCGGATCTCCGGTGAACCTCGGTAAATCCCCGCGGCTGCCCGAATCCCTTGTATCGTTTCCTCCTTTCCCGCACCGTACGTGACGCTGCTTGTCCTTGTCGCGGTGAGCGGAGCGGCGACTAGGAGGGGACTGGGCGCTGCCTCGTTCCCGTCGCCGGAGGATCTAGTCCTGTAGCCGCCGCGGAATTTTCGTTCCTCTCCGTCTTCCTTTTCCGCCAGCGGGAGATCGACCCGTACACCGCTGCTTGTTTTACAGTGTCTGCTCTGCTCCGTGAAGAGCTGAAGACGCAATTGATCCCGTGCTCCTTTGACTGACCCCGCTGTGATGCCGTTCGTCGCGTCATGCCATGCCTTCAGTCTACTTGGATCCAACGCGGACAAAATTATGTCGAATTTACTCGTGCTTTCCGTTGAGAGTACAGAGAACGCAAGTTAGCCCAGTTGTTTCAAGTTACATCTATTGTATCTTGGGCAGACAGTTTCGCCCTCGTGCTCCTCAGTGGGACTGTTCACATGGCGATAGCCCCCTTGATGCCATATCGCTCTCACGTGTCTATTATCTAGCTGTGTCCCCGCCATGTTTCGTATATCCCGGATCTTCGTCAATAATGTCGAATTCATTGAGCAGTGTTCCTGATGGCCTGTTACCTTGAATAATAATGTCGACAGGAGCATTTTTGGTTGCACGTTTGCGACTTCTTGCCTGAATCCCGAAGTTTTAGATCAACGTGGGGTTCAATGTTTGCTGTCCATTCTTATTGTCTGCCTGAGATCGTTCCCCAGTTCACTGAATCAAGTTGCCCGACCTCCCTATCAGGCAGGCTCACATAGCTGTAGCTGCCATGTCCTTTGCAGTTGGACATTTGACACCCAAGTGCCAGCCATATTATTCTCTCAATAGGATTCTCTTCTCGGATAATTGGTAGCTACGAGATCTGATCAACGTCCCTGTCGGTCTGTTTCTTAAATATTTGCCCGGTTTACATGCTATACTCATCATTTTGGTCTTAAGGAAGCTGGCATTATGGGTTGTTGCTAATGTTTCCTTGTGATAGCATGCATGCATGTATTCATTCATTTTTGAATTGCTTACTGAAGAGTGGACGTTTTCCTCTCCAGAAAAAAATGTCACTGTCTTTCATTCCATGTCACTGTTCTTTAGATAGCTAATCATTGTCAGTCATGGGCTTCCCACAGCTCTGGTCCCCCGGGGTTTCTCATCCTATTTATCTACTCTTCCTGCCATACACTCGTAACTAGGATATAAGTTTTGCTCATTTGAGAAGGATTGATATTTCCTTGATCTTCTTATATAGTGTGTGAAAGACTTACACTGTTGGCCAGATCATTGCATATCCCCTAGCTAATCTTTCCCTTGCACAGGCAAGTCATTCAATCGGCGTTGAAGTACAGTCCTGAGCTTGTTTTGCCAGCAACTTTATGTATCTGCATTTTGTTTAACTCACCCTTTGATCCTGTGTTACATTGCTATGAATTCTGAGACAATTGCTTTGTGGTTTCTGTAGTAAACTGTCTTACTGATTTGTGTTTGAGTTATTTTAAGTACTTCACTTTTGTTGTGTGTATCTTGTTCTCCCTTCTCACTTGTATATCCATTTGAATCATTGTCAGGTCTGCATAACAGAAAGGATTTTCTTATATTCTGGTGAAGATGAAAGGAACTCAAGGGTCACAGTTAAGGAAATCCCGTTCATGGTGGTGGGATAGCCACATTAGTCCAGAAAACTCCAAGTGGCTCTCAGAGAACTTACAAGGTAATGAATAATGTTTCTCAGACGTTCTGTTCTTGTCTTACATACTGGAATTAGATACTTTGTTTGATCTAAATTTGGATACATTGTTGTTTGCTAGACAATAGTGATGTGCAGGCCTTCATTCATGTATGATTCCAGTCTTTTCTAGTCTAACAAGCTATGCGATGTTGTTTTCTGAATATAACCTTTCTTCTAACTGAACAGAGATGGAGATGCAAGTGAAAGAGACGCTGGGACTTGTTGAGGAGGAAGGTGAATCCTCTGCAGAAAAGGCTGAGGTGTATTGGCAAGAACGACCTGTGCTTGTTGCCCACATCAAAAAATTCTATCGCATGTATCGCACCCTTGCTGAGCGGTACGACAATGTAACTGGAGAACTGCGCAAAAATATCCCATCATCACTGCAGCCACATGGCTCTTTTGGTGCCCCTGAATCAGATTCTGAGACACAGTCTCCTCCATCTGCAGAGCAAAAGCCAAAAACTCGATCAGATTGCTTCGATGTGTCCATTGGCTCTGGTGTGAGCTCTGACGTATCCAAGAAGGGGAGTGATGGGTCTTCATCGTCTTCAGAGTCTGAGTCAGAGCTTGATGAAAGCAAAGAGGAAAATGGCAACAGCATGTTTTATGCCTTGAGCCAAAGAATTATTGAGCTTGAAGTTGAGCTTCATGAAGCAAGGGGGAAACTTGATGCTTTGGGGGAAAAGAATACCATCTCAGAAGTGTCTGAACATGACGAAAAACTGCGGGAGGATCTTGAAGAAGTCAACAGTGAGAAGGAAGCATTGGAAGCTGCGCTGTTGGCGAACAAAAATGAGACTGATGGGCTGAAGGAAGCAATGGCCTCAGCAGCTAGGCAGTTTGAAATTGAATTAGCGCATCGTGATCTTGAAGTTGATAAGTGCAAGCAGGAGCTTGGAGAACTTTCAGCGAAGTATCTGCATGATAAATCTGCTCTTGAGGCTGAGATTGGAATGCTCCAAGGAGTTATCACAAATTTTGAAGGTGAGCTAGCAAAACTGTCACAGGAGAAGTTGCAGCTCGGGTCTCGGATTGAAGAGCTAGAAGAGGCAGCATGCTGCTTAGATTATTCAGCTTCCGAGGTGGTGAAGCTGCAAGAGGCAATGAAGAATACAAAAGCAGAACTGGAGGAAGTTTTACTGGAGAAAGAAGAAACCATCAAGAACCTAGAAGCACAGCTAGAAACTGCCTCACAAGAGAAATCAATACTCCAGGACAGTATTAAGGAGCTGGAGAGGGTGGTGTGTGATTCTGAGGAAAAACATTCACTGGAGAAATCTGATCTTAGCGCTGAACTTTCAACACTATCAGAAGCCAATGCCTCTCTCGAAGGCAAGCTGGCATCCATGGAAGCAGAGCTTAAGCAAGCTTATGCTGACATGGCAGAAGAACAAATGAACAGCGAGAAACATATTTCTGAGCTGAATCAAGACCTTGCCAATCTTACAAGCAAGCTTGAACTGATATTATCAGAGAAAGACACAGTTGATAACAAGCTGGCCACTCTACTAACTGACATCACAGCACGTGATGAAAAGATGAAACAGATGGATGGCCACCTTAGTCAGCTTCAACTTGAGCATGCCAAGATATCAGCAGAGTCCGCTATTGTGCATGAGTCCCTGTCGGAGCTGCGTGCTCGGGTTTCTGAGCTCGAGGAACTTGTGGAGAAGCAGAACCTCGCGATCTCTGAGGGCGCCGAGGGGAAGCGTGAGGCGATTAGGCAGCTGTGCTTCACCCTTGAGCATTACCGCAGCGGGTACCAGCAGCTGCGTGAGATGCTGCAGCAGGGCCACAGGAGACCACCGATGCTGATGGCAGCCTGACCAAGTGTGTCCTTCTTGTTCCCAATATCCTTTTGTGCTTACGAATTGGGTTCTGTAGCTTTTTCAATTGAGAAGAACTCTGTTATGTCTGTGTGCAACTACAATGTAATGTGAGGATCATGTCAGTCATGGCTCGCGGAAAAAAAGCAATCATGTCCGTGGTCGTTTGCTCTTGTTACTTCTGTTACATTCTTGTCATATATTCAAGATGGTGAATTCTGTGTTTTGGTCTTTGATGATGAAACGGCGATGTTAGTTCGCCGACCTATGGCAGGTCCGAGTCAGTCTTGTATCTTTGAATCAAAGTTGAGTTTGTCAAGATACGTGAATTTTACTGCGTATGTGTTAGAGTACGTAATGGGCCTAATGGGCCCGTTAGTCCTAGGGTTAATTAGAGATAAGAGTCGCTTGCTTAGGGATCAAGTAAGCTTTGCTTGTGAGTCAAGTAAACCTCTCTATATAAAAAGAGGAGATGTATCAATCTAATCAAGCAAGAATTAATAAGGAAATGCCTTCCCTCTTGTCCTGCCGTGGGCAAAAAGGCCCCCGGCCGGCCCTCTCGCGCCCTCCTTCTAGCAGCGCCATAACAATTTGGTATCAGGTAGCTCAGTTCCGATCATGTCTTTGTCGCCTCCCACCCCGTCGCTTCCGCTGCCGACTGTCACCACCGCGCCGCTGGCCATCTACACCGCGCCGCTGCCCTCCCCGTCCGCGCCGCTGGTCGCATCCTCCGGCGCCGCCACCGCCCAGATGTCGGCGCCCTCCACCGCATCACCGTCCGCCATCTACACCCGGGAGGAGATCACCGGGGTCCTCAACGACCTCGTCACAGCCGTCCAGGGGATCCGGCTATACCTGGCCAGCCCCTACGGGCCGCCGCCGCCCCTGCCGCTGACCGCCACCGCCGGGCTGCCGGCCCTGCCGTGGTACTCGCCGCATCCAGGGGCCTCCGCGGCATTCGCTGGGACGCTACTGCCCCAGCTGCAGCTGTCGCCCACCGTTTGCCCCGCAGTGGCCGCAGTGGCCGGGCCCGGCTCCTGCCGCGCCTCCAGCGCCCATCGCTGCCCCCGCGCCGCCGTGGTTGCCATGGCAGCCGCCGCACCAGGCGGCCTTCGCCGCGCTCGCCGGGCCACTGCAGCTGCCATCCATCGCCACCACTGCCCAGCCCTGGCTGCACTGGCAGCCGCCGCTCCTGCCGGCCTCCGCCGTGCCCGGCGCTCCGCCGCAGCAGCTGCTGCCGCTGCCCGGTGCGCCACCGCCGCAGCCGCTGCAGCAGCCACCGCCGGTTAGCTCCGGCCCCGCATCGACCGTGCCGGCGGGAGTCCCGCTCCACCAAGTCCAGTCCCCGCCGTCGCCGTCACCGCTTCCGTCTTGGATCGCTACCCGCCACGTGTCGGCGGCGGTGAGGCTGTAGGCTACTGCGCGCGGCCTCCTAGCGCGTCGGCGTGTGCGGGAGATGCGTGGTCTGCAGCTGCCGCTCCTCCAAGTTGCCCTTCGCTGCGCAAAGGACCTCGATCTCATCCGTTGCGCCGGGGATCTTGGGCATGCGGTTTCCCCCACGGGCAGCGGGCATGATGTTTTCCCCACGGGCAGCGACCTCCAAGTCTGCGACATTGGCGGTTGGGGGGGCGCACCCCTCCTCGTCATTCTCCATCGCAAGCCCCCCACTCTTCCCTGTGCAGTGCAGACCAACAGCCGTCCGGCAGGAAGAAGGCATGGTGTCACCGACAACAGCGCACCACGTAGCACCACTGCATTCCGTCACTGGGCGCCGCAAGGGCGCCTCTGCTGGCCACTCTTGCGACCACTTCCAGGTGGTCCTACACATGCACTCCTTTTGTACAGATGGTGTCCATGGGATCAAGGTGGCTGTACACGTGCATGTCCGACGTGCAGATGGTGTCCACTTTTTGTTAAGGGGTCCAAAATAAAGCGTCCCAGTCCATTTCAGGTTGAGAATAATAAAACAAGCCGAGATGTAAAAGGCTTGTTTTTAGGTGTTAGGTTTGGGTTGCGTCGAGTCATGGTTATAAGTTGGTTAGGCTGCAGCTTGAGGACAAGCTGCATGTCCAGGTGGGGTGTAGTGTTAGAGTACGTAATGGGCCTAATGGGCCCGTTAGTCTTAGGGTTAATTAGAGATAAGAGTCGCTTGCTTAGGGGTCAAGTAAGCCTTGCTTGGGAGTCAAGTAAACCTCTCTATATAAAAAAAGAGATGTATCAATCTAATCAAGTAAGAATTAAGAAGGAAATCCCTTCCCTCTTGCCCGGCCGTGGGCAAAAAGGCCCCCGGCCGGCCCTCTCGCGCCCTCCTTCTAGCAGCGCCATAACAGTATGTCTCGAGAAAGTATTATGATTCAGATGTGATGAGGAAGCTGCAGGAAGAAATTCATCATTCGTGATCTCACTGAGTTGGAGGCAGATGCTGAAGCCAGACCCGGTACAGGCGAGGTCTATAGCATCTTTCATTCGTGGATTCCTAGCAGAGGTGAACTGTTTCTACAAAATTGCTGCAAATTCCTATGAAGTTCACGCCAAAAAGGCCATTGACTAATTTCTATCCATTTCTGTAAGTTTTTTCTTGATCAAGTCTGAAGCCATTGATTCTGTGAGTATACTGAAGTGCTTTTCTGAAAAAACATCAGAACATTCCGCTTTTGTTCATGCCTCATCATTTTTCTTGATCAAGTCTGAAGCCATCATTTTTCTTGTCATATTTTCCCGATCAATTGCCTACTCAGCCAACCCGGGCCGAAATCCCGGGCTTCAGAGTCCAGGGTGTGTGGCCCGGCCCTTGCCGGCTTGCCCAGCCCAAAATACTGTCAGGTAAGCATAATAATCAATGCAACAAACAAAGCAAAGGACTAACCAACAAACACATTGAGATAAGATGCTGACATTGTGTGGGCATCCATCACATTGTTCTTTTGATTTAACAAGCCTGGCTTTGCTTTCCAGCCAGCCAGCCTGGAAAATACGCCAAAGTCGCTTTCCCTTTCATAACTGGCTTGCTTAATCTGCTCTCCATATTTCCTTTGACATGCACCAAAGTTGCATTTCTGTACCGTGGTTGCCCATGGAGGTCTGCCCATTTATCACATGAAACTTTGTTTGGATGCTACGTACTACTAGTAGAAATTATACCCTACAGCGCAGGACTATGCCAGGAACTGCACAGTTAGGTGTGCCTGTCCTCTTCCTGAAGTAAAGTGCTTGTGGTTCTGTTTCTGGTAGTACCAACTTGCATGCCAAGACACACAAGAAACTGACTAACTAGTCCGTGATGTGGTCCGTTGCCTAGATGCTGCTAGCCACGGACAATTTGTCATGCATGCGCCATTGTTGCTTGACAAAATGAAATAAAATAAATGAAGGCATTTCAGATCTAGTAACTCAGAAGTGTCGGTTTCCCATTGAGGGTCTCTTTTGTTTCAAGAAATGGTATAAAGATTCTAGAGGATCCTATTTCTTAGTATGTTTCTTTCCCATAGAGAGCTTGTTTGATTCATATGATTCAAACCTACTCCCTCCGTCATTTAAAGAGTGTACTTTCCACTTTGTTGGAGGGTCAAACTATGTCAAAGTTTGACCGAATTTATGCAAAATATATCAATGTTTGTGAAACCAAATAGGAGTATGATGAAAATATATTTTATCATGAATCTAATGCTACTAATTTGATGGCATAAATGTTGATGTACTATTGTATAAATACAGTCAAACATAAAAAAGATTGGCTTTTCAACAAAGTTGGAAATACACTCTTTCAAGCATGGAAGGAGTATGGATGATTTTCATGTGGACTACTTTTCGTGTCTGGGTTTATTAGGCCTCCTCATATTTCGAGTCAAACTTTGACCATCTATATAACTAACAACATACTAGGGTTCTTGCGTTCTTTTAAAACCTTGCAAACCAAAGAGGCCTCGAGCAAACCGTTTCCCGGCACTTAGAAGTTGAGATGGCTTGTGTTAAGAGCGAGACAAGAATTCTACTCGCAATTTTCCTAGGTCGTTGATGGTGTTTGCCGCAGTTTTTGTTTTCCTTTTTCCACTCTCACTTCCTTTTGGCCCCACTCCCTCGATATATAGCATGTTGTTCTCCTGCATGGCTCAAGAAAATGGGGCGAATTGGATTCAGAAAGTAGAAAACTTGTTTTCCTTGAATCAGCAGTCTAACTCAAATATCATCACTGGAATAAGTTTGTGAACAAAGGAAAAGTTGAAGGGAGACATAGAATTAGAATTAGCCTGCAAGTCTTATTGTTCTCTGAAAATTTGCTTGCTGCGCATGGAGGCAGGCCTTTCGCCTAGTTGGAGAGGGTATCATCAACTACCAAAAGCTAGCCAGGGGCCTAGGCTTATGAGAAGAGATTTCACACTACCAAACCCATTCCTTTCTTGACAAGCCAAAACCCTAATTGGCCGAATGAAACCAACCGCTAAACAGCACAAGTAGTAAAGCAAAGGAATAGATTTGAAAAAAAAGATTCCTGCCCCTTTTAATTTGGTGACGATGCCGGTGATGATAGTACTTGATCATTGGTTAGTGCTTTCTGATGTGGTCTCCAGGTAGTGAAATGAGGCACATGATCGGCTCCGGTAGTGTAACCGAGTACTAAACCCTAGTATATAAAAGAAAGGTTAACACTGAATCCGTGCCCATGTCTCGTAAGTCTCATGGAAGCCTCTTTAAGACCACACTCCTCGCAACAGAAACCCATGTTGTACCATTTCATCAGTGTATACTGAAATTGGATTCAGTAGAGTCGACCACCTTGGCCATCATGGCTCGAAACCTGTGCGCTCACTCTCTTTGTGCGTTTTTCGAGTGCTTGTGAGTCACCACTTCCTTCGCCAAAGGATTCTCGGAAGTAACCGCGGGGTCTAAATACGACGTATTTCAACCGCTTTGCATTGTCATACTTTGAATCCGTAAGCTTCTGAGTGATATGTGAACGTCTACGCAAAAATTGTCGACAACGATGATGTTTTTCTTCAGTGCGCGCGGCACTTGGCGTATCGCCGTGCACTACAGTATTTTGACCCTGCAAGCTTTCTGAGTGGCATAACCATGCAAAAGAAAAAAAAAAGCTTCTGAGTGGCATATGCCCACCCAAAAATGAAGTTCATCCGTCCTAGCTCCAAAAGTGATGGCCACCCAGCGTGACTTTTCTCTCTTACTGTCGTCGTTTGCTCACGGTTGGGCAAAGTGCCAGGGTCAACTAACCCACATGATCTGTTGATTTCTTCTAGCTGGCTGTTCCCTGCCTTCCTCCCACCCATACCCATGCATATGCATGAGTTTTTTCTCCTTTTGAAGGAATATGCTGAGGAGTTTATTTTTTTGAGAGAGAAATATGCTGAGGAGTTGGGAACAAGAGAAAGAGAAAGAGAAAAACCAAGTGAGCTAACCAACCGGCGTACCTGCCTAACTTTTTGTTGGCTTGTGTTCCACCATAATTAGACCCAACTTTCAAGCAACAGCTCTGGTCAAACTCCCACCATTAGTCTCTAGTTACTTTACATATGACTATTTCTATTTGCTGCTATATAAAACATATGCAAAACAAAGTTATAGTACAAGATGAACAGACATAGTTTTTATAGAAGAGAAAATATCACTAGAATACATATCGTATATCGGAACTATTCCAAAACCACATAATTACTTTTGATGTATATCAGTTTGCGGTATGCAATTTACGCAAAAATGTGCTAAAACCCACCCGCCCTGTCTGGTCATCGTATCAAACACACAAACATATCTAGAAGGCACATAATAACTCACTAATATCCCGTGGCGTGTGACCAGGTCTTTGTTAGACGAAATTATGCTACCCAATCTAACCGAAGGAACTACATTTGTATCTTTTATAACTAAATCGCTAGGTCTCACTAACGGATTTAACTTAAACATGCAATCGGGCCAACTCAGAAAGCAACATGCAGGGAAAAAGGTCGACCTCAACAAGCACACATGCTTAGAAAAAGGGTCAACCTTAACATGTAAACATGCATCAGAATTTTCATTCTGTTATGCTAATAATATTTTACAACCATACCATTATAAAACACAACAAATCATATGTATTCTCAGTTTTTGCGTTTCATACAATCAAATATCGTTGAGTTAAATTACAAAATATCCCAGCAACAATGTACAAGTATCAACTACTGCATACTAAAGTAGTTTACAAAAGCAAATTCAAGTTAGAAGTGTAGTTTCGTCAAATAGCAACTCAAAAGCAATTTTTTTTGATAATGTTGACACAAGAGTGTTTTATTGGTAATAGCAAATGTGTACGTGCAATGCACGTTGATATTAAGTAATATATTAATTACAAGTTAATATTAGGTAGGATATTATTTGCGTATTAAGTATGCGATTAGCATTGACATTAATATTTGATATGATACTAATTGCACACTAAACGTGTTGAACGCTCGCCATTTGAGCAACCTGAGTTGTTAGATTGACCTGATTTGACGATCAGGATTTGTTGGACCTGACTCTTTGGGTCTTTTTATATTGGTATAGATATAGATATAGATATAGATGACAAGTCTCACACGTTTAATTGGAGTATTAGACAAAAAAATACCGCAATCATTCAAATAAAGGGTAATTACGAATGTGATGTAACCTAGTACTCCCTTCTTTCTAGTTTAGCATAGTCTAATTGAGCGTTGGGCCACTTATTAATCACCCCCTCATTCATGCATCAGTTGATTTCCATTAAAATCAAATTGAGAACCAAAGTTAGATAGAAATTAATGCTTATTTCTAAGGCCTTGGACAAAAGGTGCTTAGAAAAATAAAATGATTATTTTAGCATCAATGCTTACCTCTATAGGAGGGATACCTAATTAAGCCCATACTTTTTACAAATAAGCACAAGTGCTTAGAGGAAAGCTAGTTTATTTCTCTAGGTGCCTCCTCTAAGCACCTTGCATTGTTCAAGGCCTAAAGTGAGCAAGCAAGTAAACAATGAGTGAGAGTTCTTGGGGTCCTACAAACTTGAAATTCCAAATTTTGAGATGAGCCCAATAAACTATAAAGGAAAGATTACTCCATTTCTCGTTTATAAGGCACACACACATATTTCTAGATCATCCGCTAATAATTAAGACATTGGTAACTTTTTTGAATATGAATTCAATGATAAACTTTTGTACAATATAATAGTTAGTTAGACTGATGATCCAGGAATATGTGTACGCCTTACAGTAGAAGGTTTAAGATGTGTAAGGACATTTTAAATGTATTATTACCATTCCGGTTCCAAGTGGGCCTAGAAAGTTATAAATCAATCAGGGCCATAAATCTTCGACCACAACCAAAAGTTCTAACTGAAAATATTTCCTCTTCTACAAACTCTCCACTGGTCCTTCCCTGCCTTCGCCCACTCCGGGCATGGCAGCCACCTTCCAAATGCCCGGCACCACCCCTATGTCCATTAGATCTGAGGAGCGGCTGTGCCTCTCGGCCGGCAGCATGGACGGCGAGGCCTCGCCTGGCTCCTCTGCGCGGCCATCCCGCCTCTCCTTCGCTGATGTTGTCAGGTCCCCGCCTGCTGCGCTGGACGTGCCGGCCGCTGCGACGCTGCACCGTCCGCGTCTGCAGTCAATGGTGGTAGCCAGCAACCAGCTCCGCCCAGTAGTCCGTCCACGAAGTCGATCCCCTCCGCCTACTGCCGCTCCTGCTGTTTCCTCGGAGTGGCAGCTTGTCACTTCGAGAAACGGAAGGCACGCTCCTCCCCTTCCCTCCCAAGCCAACGCATTCATGGCGCACCTACGCTCCGCTGCCGACATTAAGGGCGCCTCTGGCTATAAAGCCGAGCTCACCGACCGCTGCTTTCGTTGCCTCCACAAGTTCCACCGGGTTGCATTCTGTCGCAACCGTTCGCGCTGCATCCATTGTCTCGACGACAGTGATGGCCACTCTGCGCGTTGCTGCCCTCGGAGGCGCTTCCCTCGCGTCCCTCTTGAAACCCTTGACGCGGCTGCTCCACCCCCTGCTCGTCGCCGCCAGCCACCGGCTCCACCTCGTGCTCTATCACAGCCGGTCCACTCACGCCTCTTTTTCCCCCCTGGCCACCCCGTCACCAACCGTGCTCCGGTGCACTCGCGGCTTGCGTTCCCCCAAGACGACCCCCCCACCGCCACCAACTCGCCCTCCCTGCAAGCTTCAGAGGCTATGGCTTCCCTTGGCGCTGCTGGCGCGCTCCCCGCGGGGGACCTGCGCCGGCCCAGGATGTCATGCTGCCTGGTCGACTTCGATCAGGACATGGCCTTGGAGGAAGCCCACCCCAAGGAATCAGCGCTAGTGCTCATCGTAGCTGGCACTCGCCCGGACCTCGTGCCTGGCAACATCAAGGAGGCCATCACCGCCGAGTTCCCGGACATGCCGGATCTCGCGCTACAGGTCTTCCTTATGCATCCGAAGGCGTTCTTCGTCCGCTTTGCAGACAGCCGTTGGTTCGCTTCTCTGGCGGAGAGCGACTTCGTGCATTTTCAAGGCACCCCCATCCTCGTCAAGCGCTGGAGCAGGTTCGTCACGATCGCCGCCGCCGATCTTGAGGATCCGCCGTCTGGGGTAGCGGGCGCTGTTGCTTGCCCTTACGGCGTTTCCTCGGCCGTGCTGACGGAGCCAACGGGAAGCGATGTGCTGGGTGTACATGACGCTGTCAGGCATGCCGTGGGGCACGGCGTTACGGCTAGCGCCGCGCTGGAGATCTCATCTGCGGGCGCATGCGCTCCTGCCTTGCGTGATGTTCTGGTTCAGCACTCTGCACCCGCTGCTGTGGTGCATGCATCAGAAGTTCTGGTCCCTGCTGCTGCCCCCGGAGGCGAGGTTACCACTGCCATGTTCGATAGACTAGCCCTGGCTCTCGACACTTCGGAGGCTCCGCTGTTGGCTTCCTCTTCGGGCATCGCTATGTTCAAGACGTCGCTGCCGGGGACCCCTGGGATGCATATGACCGAAGCACAGGTCAACTCTGACCGTGAGGCTCACGTGACCCCTGCGGGTGTTGTGGAGATGCGATCGCCATGCAACGCGGGCTCTGTCACGCTGCTCCCTTCGGCGCCGGCCCAGCTTGCTGTCGCGCCAGATGGGCCAAATCTACTCCAACCCCACACGCACGAGCCTACCACCCCGTCGGCCTTCATGCAGCTGGACACGATGCAGATCTCTCCGGGCCTGTTGCCTGCTCCCTCTTGATGGGGAACGTAGCATAAATTCAAAATTTTCCTACGTGTCACCAAGATCTATCTATGGAGTCATCTAGCAACGAGGGAGGAGTGGATCTACATGCCCTTGTAGATCGCGCGCGGAAGCGTTCAAAAGAACGGGGTTG
>NC_041380.1:118315214-118326134 GCF_002162155.2 Triticum dicoccoides
CCCCCACTATATATAGGGCCAAGGGAGAGGGGGAGGGCGCAGCCTTGCCCCTTCCTCCAAGGAAGGGTGCGGCCAAGGGGGGGAGGAGTCCATCCTCCCCAAGGCACCTCGGAGGTGCCTTCCCCTTTTAGGACTCTCCCCTCCTCTTGTCCCTTTGGCGCATGGGCCTCTAGGGGCTGGTGCCCTTGGCCCATGTAGGCCAAGGCGCACCCCCTACAGCCCATGTGGCCCCCCGGGGCAGGTGGCCCCACCCGGTGGACCCCCGGGACCCTTTCGGTGGTCCCGGTACAATACCGGTGACCCCGAAACTTGTCCCGATGGCCGAAATAGCACTTCCTATATATATAATTCTTTACCTCCGGACCATTTCGGAACCCCTCGTGACGTCCGGGATCTCATCCGAGACTCCGAACAACTTTCGGGTTACCGCATACTAATATCTCTATAACCCTAGCGTCACTGAACCTTAAGTGTGTAGACCCTACGGGTTCGGGAGACATGCAGACATGACCGAGACGACTCTCCAGTCAATAACCAACAGCGGGATCTGGATACCCATGTTGGCTCCCACATGTTCCACG
Organism: Triticum dicoccoides; assembly: GCF_002162155.2. Classification (NCBI taxonomy): domain Eukaryota; kingdom Viridiplantae; phylum Streptophyta; class Magnoliopsida; order Poales; family Poaceae; genus Triticum; species Triticum dicoccoides. The sequence goes on from NC_041380.1 coordinate 118,315,796, forward strand.
ATGATCTCATCGGATGAACCACGATGTTAAGGACTTAATCAATCCCGTATACAATTCCCTTTGTCTATCGGTACGACACTTACCCGAGATTCGATCATCGGTATCCCGATACCTTGTTCAATCTCGTTACCGACAAGTCTCTTTTACTCGTTCCGTAACACATCATCCCGTGATCAACTCCTTGATCACATTGTGCACATTACGATGATGTCCTACCGAGTGGGCCCAGAGATACCTCTCCGTTTACACGGAGTGACAAATCCCAGTCTCGATTCGTGCCAACCCAACAGACACTTTCGAAGATACCCGTAGTGCACCTTTATAGTCACCCAGTTACGTTGTGACGTTTGGTACACCCAAAGCACTCCTACGGTATCCGGGAGTTGCACAATCTCATGGTCTAAGGAAATGATACTTGACATTAGAAAAAGCTTTAGCATACGAACTACATGATCTAGTGCTATGCTTAGGATTGGGTCTTGTCCATCACATCATTCTCCTAATGATGTGATCCCATTATCAACGACATCCAATGTCCATGGTCAGGAAAGCGTAACCATCTATTGATCAACGAGCTAGTCAACTAGAGGCTTACTAGGGACATGGTGTTGTCTATGTATCCACACATGTATCTGAGTTTCCTATCAATACAATTCTAGCATGGATAATGAACGATTATCATGAACAAGGAAATATAATAATAAGTAATTTATTATTGCCTCTAGGGCATATTTCCAACACCTCTCACCCAGCCCAACGGGTTCCTAGGGCGAAAAAGACCCCTGTGGCTGCTTTGAGAAGAAGTCGTAGACTCCAGGGGCGCAGCGCCTCTATCTCCGGTGGCGGAAACCGCACCATGCGCTTAGCCAAAAAGCTAGTGATGTCCAAGAGAGGGCTGGCCATAGCAGAAAAAGGAGACGAATCATAGGAGGAGCAGCTCGAGAAATACCGCCGGATCTTTGACCTGCCACTCTCTCTGGAGCAGATTTCTGCTCTGTCCGCGCTTGCCAAGGCAGGCAAGATGCAGGGGAGGGAGGTCGTAAGCATGGCCTAACCGTTGCCTCCCTCGGTGCGTGTCGACATAGTTTCCCCCATGGATTGCAACTTCCTTGTCTGGAACGTGCGTGGGCTAAATAACCCCGCACGTCATGCTGTTGTTCACTCTGTTATTTCCAACAACAATGTATCTGTCCTCTGCTTGCAAGTGTCAAAGCTAGATTTCGTTGATTTGGGTGTTGTCCAGCAGTGTTGTGGGAGCCGGTTCTCTGATTTTTTCTTTGCACCTGCAGTTGGTACTAGGGGAGGGTTGATTCTGGCTTGGGATAGTGCGATGGTCAAGTTCTGTAATCCGATCATTACTACTAGTTTCATTGCTGCTGAAGGCACTTTTATTCAGTCAGGTTCAAAGTTCAATCTGATCAATGTCTATGGCCCACAAGATGATCAAGCCAAGTTAGTGCTGCTTGATGAGCTCAAACTAACTATGTCAAGTGGTTTGCCTGCCGGTGCTCCTTGCATTTTAGCAGGGGATTTCAACTTGATTGCTAGAGCCACAGACAAGAATAACCTGAACATCAACAGAAGGTTGTTGGCTGCTTTTAGAAATTTTATCAATGAGTTGCAGCTTTGAGATCTGTACCTACATGGCCGGTGCTATACTTGGAGCAACGAGCAGGCAAATGCCACCATGGTCAAGCTGGATAGAGTTCTCTTTAATGAGGAATGGGATGCTCTGTTTCCTAGTTGTCTGCTACAAGCACTTTCTACCGAGATGTCCGACCATTGTCCCTTGCTCCTTTCATGTGATGTTGATTTCAAGCCATTTCGAAGATTCAGATTTGAGAACCACTGGGTCCGCTTGGAGGGGTTCCATCAGACTGTTCTTGAGTCTTGGCAGAAGATTCCAAATTGTAATGATGCGTGCTCCAGGTTGCACATGAAGCTTATTTCCACAGGCCGAGCTCTTCGTAAATGGAATTCTTGTATGATTGGCGATCTGCATTTAAGAGCGGCGGTCTCTAGCGAGCTGATTTTTATGCTGGACCAAGCCATGGACAAGCGCATGCTATCGGACGATGAGAGGCAATTCAGGGCGATGCTCAAGGTTAATTGTCTTGGAATCGTTGCGCTGCAACGCTCTATGTGGAGGCAACGGTCCAGGATCACCCGAATTCGAGAGGGGGATGCAACTTCGAGATTCTTTCAGGCCAAGGCGACTACTAGAAGAAGAAAGAGCTTTATCCACCGCCTCACTGCTGATGGGGTGCCAGTTACCAGCCAAGTTGGCAAAGATCAGGCCATGTTCGTTTTCTTCTCGAAACTTCTTGGGCACAAACGTGTCAGGACAAGCACACTGAACCTGCAGAATATTGGAATAACCGCAGCCGAGCTCTCGGAGCTAGAGAGGCCTATCTTAGAAGATGAGGTCAAGTCTGTGTTGTTCGACCTTGACCCGAGCAAGTCTCCGGGACCTGACGGTTTCTCTGCACTTTTCTTCCAAAGCTGTTGGGACACGATCAAGTTGGACATCATGGCGGCTGTCAGAGAGATCGAGTGCCTAAACGCCAGAAAGCTTCATCTGCTCAATTCAGCCACCATTGTGCTCCTCCCGAAGAGCCCTGAAGCATCAACCCCTAGAGATTTTAGGCCGATCAGCTTGGTCAACTTCATTAGCAAACTTTTCATGAAGATCCTTGCCTCGAGATTAAGATGTAGGATGAACGACCTTGTTCAACCTTGCCAGAGTGCCTTCATCAAGGGTCGCACAATTCATGATAATTTTAAGTATGTTCAGTGCCTTGCCAAGATGTTCAAACAATCAAAGACGTCGGCCATGATGTTGAAGCTGGACATTGAAAAGGCTTTCGATTCGGTCTCTTGGGAGTTGCTGTTGCAGGCTCTCGAGGCCAAGGGCTTTGGCACCAAGTTCCGTGACTGGATCTCTATCATGTTGTCTACTGCCACTTCTAGAGTGCTTGTCAATGGGGTTCTCACGGACTCAATTCACCATCAGCAGGGTCTCCGGCAGGGAGACCCTATATCGCCGCTGCTTTTTGTCATTGTGACGGACTGCCTTGCTGCCCTCATTAATGCCGCCGTCGAGGCCGGGGTGCTCAAGCCTATAGGGCGATCTCGCATGCCTTTCCGAACCTCACTCTATGCAGATGATGATGATGTTGTGATCTTCATCAATCCGGAGCCTTCTGAAATTGCATCCATCAAGCAACTGTTGCAACTCTTTGGCAATGCGACCGGGTTACACACCAACTTCCAGAAGAGCTCTTTCACCCCAATTCGCTGTGAGGGCTTCGATCTGGCTCTGATTATGGGTACCTCAATGGGTGCATGCAAAAACTTCCCCTGCAAGTACCTCGGAATGCCACTTTCTGACTCTAGGCTGAAGATGGTTGATTATGAGGAATATATTGACAAGATACTGGCTAAAGTTCGTTGCTGGAAGCTTGGACTCATGGGTCTGGATGGGCGCCTTATACTTGTCAAGCAAATCTTGTCTGCGATGGTGGTTTTCCAAATGATTGCCCTGTCACAACCGATTTGGCTACATAAAATTGTTGACAAACTCCGAAGAGGCTTTCTTTGGGAGAGCAAGGAAGCTGCCGTTGGGGGCAAATGCTTGGTAAGCTGGAAGCTTGTGTGCTGGCCGAAGATTTATGGGGGACTTGGGATCCCCAACCTGCAAGCTCAAGGCCTAGCTCTACGCCTTCGCTGGCTTTGGCAATCCTGGAACGAGCCGGACAAGCCATGGGCATTCCTACCCATGACAATCGACAAGAATCTTAGCAACCTCTTCAACGCATCTGTCAAGTTCAACCTCGGAAATGGAGAAAGGATTAAGTTCTGGTTAGATCCTTGGCTCAATGGGGTTGCTCTGAGTTGCGCGGGGCCTAACCTATTTGCTTGCTGCACTCGCAAGAACCTCACTGTGGCTCAAGCCCTTCATGATGGCCATTGGATTAGACACCTGCGTCACCCTCTTGCACCAACATCCATTGTCCAATTCACAAGGCTTTGGGAGATGGTTGCCGATGTGCGCCTACTGCAGGGAACTCCGGATTCGGTGATCTAGAGATGGACGCCGAGCGGTGCTTACTCTTCCGCCACTGCATATGCCGTGCAATTCAAGGGGTGCATTCGCCTCGCCGGCCAGCGGCACATTTGGGCAGCAGATGCTCCACTAAAATGTAGAATTTTTGCTTGGCTAGCGATCCTGGGCAAATGCCTTACAACGGACAACCTACGTAAGAGAGGATGGCCACACGACCCGATCTGTTGTCTCTGCAGGGCAGCGGACGAGTGTGCCGATCACCTCCTGGCACGCTGCTCCTTCACCCAAGCACTATGGAGTTTGATGCTGAACCACTGCAACCTTCCCACAACACTTGCACCGACAGGGGCAACCTCCAGCCTCGCTGAATGGTGGGAGTCCAACGTGGTGAGCATTAATCTGCCCAACTCAAGGGGCTGGGGTGGTCTTGCGGTGACCATATGGTGGTTCACTTGGCGCGAGAGGAACGCTCGGATTTTCCAAACCAAGGCGTCCACTGTTAGCAGAGTGTTCAACTCGATGATGGATGAGTTTATGCTATGGAACCAGGCTGGGCGTCACAGGATTCAGCAGATTCTAGACAGACCACGTGAGCCGGACTGACTTGGGCACTTATGTATAGTTGTTATGATGTCTGATGTTACTTTGTTCCTATTCTCGGCCTAGCACTTGTGCAGGCCACAATACCTGTAACACCTTTCTTCCTATAATTGAAAAGAAAAGCTGCTCCGTCAGCTTTCGTAAAAAAAAAAGACCCTTAGGTAGGAAAAATATCGTCTTTTCCCTCTGAGGAAAGAGGGGTCACATGTTTTGCGTTCAACAACAGATTTTCACGCGTCGACTTAGATGAACCCCCTCTGTTCATGACCTCATAATCATGGGTGGAGGGGGGACCCCCCACTCGGTTTGTTCTTCTACAGTTGTAGGTTATCTTCGTTGGTAGATTTTAATCGGTTCATCTTCGGCTTCGGTAGTGATGACAACACCACCGAATAAGGTGTCTCCAAATCCTTGACCAACATGCCAGATTCCACCATCGTCGACGAATCCATGATGATGTTTCTCCGAGAGGGGTCAACGTGGCGACAGAGATGACCTAGAGCTTTTTCCTCCAACTCGCCTATCGAGGTAATGTGTACTCTAGTGTCGTTGTGGAGCTTCAAAGAAGATGTATAGGAGTAGTCCGGTGCTCGACACCTCCATCGGCAATGTTGGCTTACAAAGAGGTGTTGCCTGCTCTCGTGAAGGGTTTGTGGGTGGAATGATGGCGGGATCCAGTGGTCCCTCGACGACATTGTGCGGGGAAGGTAGATCCGATGGACGGGGTTCCTAGGACGACACATTACAATGATATGTGCTACTCGTTCACGATAGTTTTCTTCATCGATTCTCAAAGCTTTGATGTGACGGAGCACCGACAGTTCTTTGGCTGAAGGAGCTTGTCTCTTCTCCCTTCAGCGGCGATGAAGGACGACAGCAACCGCCCCCTCCCCAGGGACCTTGTTGTGATTTTCTATTACGTGAGATGTGTTTCTTGTCTGTGCCAGGACATGTGCCCCCTCTCGTCGGTTCGAGTATGTTCTACAGCATGCGTGGCGCGTGTTGTACCTTGATGCTCGATTGAATGTACACATGGCAGCCGTCGAAAAAAAAAGAAAAAAACTTTGCAACAACTATGGCTACAAAAAGGCAAATTTGGCAAATTGAGACAAGAGGAAGGTGGACCCTGTTTGAAGTTTTTAGCAAATTCAGCAGGTATTCAGTGCAGAGTCAATAGTTCCCATGCGGCAAGCGACGTGGACAACCATACCTAATTGCCGCTTCCTTTAATCGCCAATCTCACCGACGAGGCGGCCATCCATATAAAAATACCTCGTCTCCCTCCCCGCCCCTGATTCGCAAGGCCAAAGCAAGAGGGGCAGGAGCGCCACCGCGAATCCCATCCCATCCCCGCACCGCCGCCGATCCCGCCCGCCCGCCCCTCCGCAGATCTCCCCGACATTGCCCGCTCCCCGGCCGGATTCGCCCAGATCCACCGACGCGGCGCGCGGTATGTTTCGACCCCTCCCGTCCGTTTCTTGGCAGAGCGCTCGCTGCTTCGATTGGCTGATCGAAATGGCATCTCTCTTGCCTGCAGGTGCTCCCGGCGGCGTGGTCCGGTCGGTCTGATCGGGAAGGCTTGATCTTTTTTGTTGGTGCTGTTGTCTGGAGGGTGGTGGCAGCGGAGATGGGCGTCGGAGGGGAGAAGATCCAGCTGGGGACGGTGGGGGCGCTGGGCCTCTCCGTGGTGTCCTCCGTGTCCATTGTCATCTGCAACAAGGCCCTCATGAGCTCCCTCGGCTTCACCTTCGGTGTGAGATCTAACTGTTTCTTGCTTCCCAGCTTCTTGATTCGTTACGTTACGTGTTCGTGCTTGGTGCTCTGTGATTTTGCTAGATCTATCTATGCGTGCTCCGTTCTTCGGTTGTGCACATGCTCGGTTCAGATTATTAACACCAGATGCTTTTCAGCTTATGTGGTAGCTGCCAATTGAATTTGGTGTGTTTGATAACTACTGTATATATTGTGATTCGTCGCAGCATACTGTAGAAATCAGGAGAGCATGAGTGTAAAATGATAGAGTGACTGGTCTCTTGGAGCTAGCGTACTTACTGTGAAAGCTTTGATTATTTTTCGTAACGAACGAGGTTGTGTAGCTACCGCTAAAAAAAGGTTGTGTAGCATGTCCTGGTTGCTTGCTGCTTCGGTAGCTTGACAGATGGGAGTAGTATCTCTGTTTGTTTGTGCTGCCTGGAGTGTATGTACATGTGATGTTCAAGAACTTGTTAGCTTTGACTTGGTACATTTTTATTTCTTATTTCTGAATGTTGCTTATGTCCTTGTGAATAGAATAGAGAGAGCTTGTGCTGAAGAGTGAATGAGAATATGAGATACCAGTGAAATTATTAATACTGATATCCTACGACATGGAATTGTGTTTTGCAGCTACCACCTTGACGAGCTGGCATCTCCTGGTCACTTTCTGCTCCCTTCATGTGGCACTATGGATGAAGTTTTTCGAGCACAAGGCTTTTGATTCGAGAACTGTCATGGGATTCGGAGTACTCAATGGCATCTCCATTGGGCTCCTCAATCTGAGTCTTGGTTTCAATTCTGTTGGCTTTTACCAGGTACTGCACATTATGTGATCTTTTTACATTTATTCTCGTACCATTGTCAGGATTCCATAGTTAATTCACTCCAGTTCTGCACTTACTACATTTGGTATTAACAGTAAAAATCATCATCACAGTAAAAATGTAACAAACTTTACTTCCGCTACGCGGTACGACAATAGTTACTTGGCGAGTTAGGGTGCAGGTTAATTATATCTACCTTGTTTGTGCAAGAAACTTTACCAAGACGGCTTTTGGCTAGAGTTGAACATTTTGTACAAGCATTGATTGCTATTAAATGTCACCCTTCCTTCTGCACTAATCAATCCACCTAACTGGTGCTGAATTGTCCTTTTACGTCTAGATGACAAAGCTGGCCATCATCCCCTGCACTGTTATTTTGGAGACTCTTTTCTTCAGGAAGAAGTTCAGGTTTGTGTTTTTTTACATTCTGTTCATTACTTCCATACCATCTTCATCTAAACATTTTCTGACTTGACTGCAGCCGGACTATCCAGATCTCCCTTTCCGTGCTTCTTTTGGGTGTCGGTGTTGCAACCATGACTGATTTGCAACTCAATGCTGTGGGGTCCATACTGTCCTTGCTGGCCATTATCACGACTTGCATCGCTCAAATCGTATCCTTTGATGACAGCTTTTGCCTTTTCTTGGCCAAATCGAAATTTCCTGGCATCTTTTTTGGTCAGAAAGTGGAATTTGCATCTGGTTCCAGAATGAAGAATTTGCACTTGACGTGATGACTGTTTATTACTACTCTGTTACATTCACGTATTACCACCGTTTTTGTTGTGTGGTCTTGTAGTCCTTAACCAGCTACCAGATGACAAACACTATTCAGAAGAAATTCAAGGTTTCTTCAACCCAGCTGCTATATCAGTCTTGTCCTTACCAGTCATTGACACTGTTTCTTATCGGCCCGTTCCTTGATGGATTCCTGACTAACCAAAACGTCTTTGCTTTCAATTACACATCTAACGTTGTGGTAAGTCATGAAGCAGCTTTGGCAAACTTCTTTTGACATTGTTAATCTGTTTCTGATTCTCCTCTTGTTCCATGTGCAGTTTTTCATCGTCTTGTCGTGTTTGATATCGGTCTCAGTAAACTTCAGCACCTTTCTTGTGATCGGAAAGACATCTCCTGTTACTTACCAAGTCCTGGGCCATCTTAAAACATGCCTAGTTTTGACCTTCGGCTACGTTTTGCTTCATGATCCGTTTAGCTGGAGAAACATACTTGGCATCCTAATTGCGGTTGTTGGGATGGTACTATATTCATACTTCTGCTCAATAGAGACTCAACCAAAAAATACCGATGTCTCCGCACAGCAGGTACCTTGCTTTTCAAATCTCATGCCTTGTAAATATTTAATATTTTATTTGCAACAATTCTCCTGTGGTTCTTTAGCTTCATTACTTTTATTTCTTGTTTATAAATCCCTATGTGTTCTCTATATTGCAGTCAAAAGAAGGTGACTCGGCACCTTTGATCTCTGATTCTTTGAGCAAAGTTGAAAATGGAGGTGATGACGATGAGCCTTTGAAGGTACCGATGTGGAGCTCAAAGTACTCAAGGGCGTGAGAATTTTGTCTCTTAGACGGCGGATGGCATTATACAGGATTCAATTTAGTAGGCAGAGATAGTAGGGTTGGAAGCCAACTTTCCAACCCAAGTAATGAAGCAATGGACATTTCAGTTACAATTAAAATGATCTGATTCTTTGGAGGGTTTTACCTTCCAAAATTGCAGATCGACCATGAAACTAGATAGCAGATATTGTAAAATTGTATCTGGATATGGTCCAAATCTTCTCACTGTAACTTCACGTTGGGACACTGGTCTGCAGATAGACTCCATTCTTTTTGTACCAAAGGTCCCGAGGTCAAGAATTGTGCAAGACTTTAAAGTATTTATAGGTTCAAGTTTGTAACTGTACTTTCAGATTTACCTTGGACCATAGTAATGCAAGTGATGTACATTTCAGTTTAAGGAGTTAAAAATAACCAGGTTCATTTCCATGTAACAACACAAACAGCTACAGTTCAAGGAGGAATCGGTGTTTCACAGATGAAGCAATGAAACATTTGCACCAATCTTGTGATCTGTAGAGGTGTACACGGTGCCTGTTTTTATATCAAAATGTAGATGTAGAAGACAAATTCTTGCAACATTGAAATCACACAGGTCATATACCAAAACTGTAATGAGCTAGCAACTGCACATACTTCAGTTTGCTAAATGTTCTGTTATACCAAGGAAAAACCTATAATCCATCTCTCATTTAACTCGCCATGTTGTAACTGTCAGTTCCAGTTCCGTACAATGCATGCATACCAAATGGTTCACCGGTTCTTCAGATGCATGCTATTGTCCACGCTCCCAAGAAAGCTTGAGTTCACAATGTCTTTGTCGGTGTTTCCATAAGTGGACATTTGTCGATAATTCAACAGCCCCATGTGGAAACATCACTCAACCTTTGCAACCCCTCCTTCAGGTAGACTGCTATCAGAAACCGCTTCTCGCACAAACCTACAAAGCAGAATGGTGTCGGTGTCAATAACACATTTCCTTCCAATTTGAATGATGGGCATGAAAGGATATCAATGGGCACACACACAACTAAACAACCTAGCTAACTATGACTAAAGCGGTGTCCAGATAAGTTAAGCATATGACGCCCGGATAATCAAGCTACAGTAACCTCTGCTAATGATGCCTCATCACCACTCTTACTGTTGTAAACCTCGCAATGATTCAATCCCGTTCGAATTCAAATTTCAAAATCAAAGCAAACAATAAAAGTTTTTCAAAATTTAAAACAAAAGTGTTCGGGAGATGCCATATTTTACATAAGTCAATATGGTGTAATAAACACAATTTTATAAACTGCCTAAGTATTTTAAAATAAATAAAAACAGAAAAAGAAAATAAATAAAAGAAAGAAACTAACAAAACAAAAAAAAAGAGGGAACCCCCTCCCACGGCCTACTGGCCTAGTTGGCCGGCCCATTCGGGCGCAGGCCCAACCGGCCACCCCCCTCCCCTTATCCATTCCCCCCCGAAACCCTAACCACCCCGTCACCCACTTCCCCTCCCCACG
>NC_041380.1:118326314-118326543 GCF_002162155.2 Triticum dicoccoides
TGGCCGCAGCCGCCTGGCGTTGTCCCCTGCGCCGCCACGAATCCGCCGCCTCCTCGTCTCCTCCTCACGCCGCCTCGACCACGCCTCCTCGCCGGCGCCGTTCCATCCACCCCAAGCCCGCTGCCCTCCCCGTCCGGCCCCTGTGAGCCGCCGCCTCCCCTACTCCCCCTCTCTACTCCCGTCGTTAAAACCCCCCGCGTCCGGGCTCCTTTCTGTACCTCGCTCACCT
>NC_041380.1:118326553-118360502 GCF_002162155.2 Triticum dicoccoides
GCCTCCTCGTCTCCTCCTCACGCCGCCTCGACCACGCCTCCTCGCCGGTCTGCCTCCCCCGACGCCGTCGTCCCCATCGACCACCTCGACCTTCGATGGCCCGCATCAAGACACGCCGCCTCGACCACGCCTCCTCGCCGGCGCCGTTCCATCCACCCCAAGCCCGCTGCCCTCCCCGTCCGGCCCCTGTGAGCCGCCGCCTCCCCTACTCCCCCTCTCTACTCCCGTCGTTAAAACCCCCCGCGTCCGGGCTCCTTTCTGTACCTCGCTCACCTCACCATGGTCGTGCCCGCGCCCTTCGGCCGCACCCTGGACGCGCCCCGCGCGTGCCCAGGCGCGAGTGCTCGTCGCCCCGTGCTGCGCTGCTCCTCGCCCCGCGCTGCAGCTCCGCGCCAGCCAGCGCTTCGTCGCCCGCACTGGCCATCCGCCTCGCTCAAAGCCGGCGATGCTCCGGTCGTCCTCGGCGCCGGCCGTCGTCACCATCACGTGCACGATGCCGGACCGCACCCGTAGGTCCAAACCACAGGCCCAGAGACCCCCTTTACCGCGTTTCCGGCCATCTCCGGTGAAGTGCCGCCGGGGGAGAGGCTTGCCGTAGCTCTCTCCGGCACCTACCTACGCGGCACCGCCCGGGGCCACCCGCTGGGTCGCTGACCGGTGGCCCCAATGGCCCCGCTAGCGCCCCTGCGCTCGCACGCCCGTAGCACGCCCGACCCGCTAGGTCCCCAAGGGCCTATGACAAGGGGGCCCCGCCCCAGAACGATAAAAAAAGGAACTTAAAAATAAATAGATAAATAATAAGTAAATAAAATGTTAATTAATTAATTGACTTAATTAACTTAATCAATCATGTTTAATTAAACTAATTAAACATTAGGTACCTAATTAACTAATTAAACTGATTAATAGATTAATTAGGTTATTGTACCTATGACATACGGGACCCACATGCAGGGTTGACCTAGTCAACCTTTGGTCCTGCTGACATCATGCTGATGTCATGCTGACATCATAATTGCAATTTCTAAATTAATTTAATTATGCTAATTTCTAGAAAATGATTTAAAAACTTTAAAAATTAATATAAAATAATCCATAGCTCGGATGAAAATACTTTGTACATGAAAGTTACTCAAAACGACGAGACGAATCCGGATACGCAGTCCGTTCGTCCGCCACACACCCCTAACCTATCGAACCCGCAACTTTCCCCCTCCAGCTCCTCTGCCCAAAAACACGAAACACCGGGGATATTTTCCCGGATGTTTCCCCCCTTAACCGGCATCACCTCATACCACGTCAGGTCACGCCTAGCATCGTTACTTGTCATGTCATGCATCGATATGCATCTATTTACATGGTATTCATTGTTTCTTCCCCCTCTTCTCTCCGGTAGACTACGAGACCGACGCTGCTGCTGCCCAGTTCGACTACGGAGTTGACGACCCCTCTCTCTTGCCAGAGCAACCAGGCAATCCCCCCCTTGATCACCAGATATCGCCTATTCTACTCTATACTGCTTGCATTAGAGTAGTGTAGCATGTTACTGCTTTCTGTTATACCTATTCTGATGCATAGCCTGGCCTTGTTACTACTGTTGTTACCTTTACCTGTAGTCCTATATGCTTAGTATAGGATGCTAGTATATTCATCTGTGGCCCTACATTCTTGTCCGTCTGCCGTGCTATACTATCGGGCCGTGATCACTCGGGAGGTGATCACGGGTATATACTATATACTTTATACATGATACATGTGGAGACTAAAGTCGGGTCGGCTGGTGGAGCACCCGCGAGTGGATCTTTGTGGCGGAGCGACAGGGCAGGTTGAGACCGCCTAGGAGAGAGGTGGGCCTGGCCCTGTTCGGCGTTCGCGGATACTTAACGCGCTTAACGAGATCTTGATATTTGATCTGAGTTGGCTACGAGCCTATACGCACTAACCAACTACGTGGGAAAATATGGGCACTCGGCGTCGTGGTATCAGCCGAAGCACTTCGTGACGTCAGCGACTGAGCGGCGCGCGCCGAATTGGACTGGAACGCCACTAGGCTAGGTCTGCTTTCGACCGCCCACGCAACGTGCAGGTGTGCTCAGGGCGATGGGCCCAGACCCCTGCGCGCTTAGGTTTAGACCGGCGTGCTGGCCTCTCTGTTGTGCCTAGGTGGGGCTGCGACGTGTTGATCTTCCAAGGCCGGGCATGACCCAGGAAAGTGTGTCCGGCCAAATGGGATCGAGCGTGTTGGGTTATGTGGTGCACCCCTGCAGGGAAGTTAATCTATTCGAATAGCCGTGATCTTCGGTAAGAGGACGACTTGGAGTTGTACCTTGACCTTATGACAACTAGAACCGGATACTTAATAAAACACACCCTTCCAAGTGCCAGATACAACCCGGTGATCGCTTTTCCACAGGGCGACGAGGGGAGGATCGCCGGGTAGGATTATGCTATGCGATGCTACTGGAGAGGCTACTTGGAGATGCTACTTGAAGATGCTACTTGGAGGACTTCAATCTACTCTCTTCTACGTGCTGCGAGACGGAGGCTGCCAGAAGCGTAGTCTTCGATAGGACTAGCTATCCCCCTCTTATTCTGGCATTCTGCAGTTCAGTCCACCGATATGGCCTCCTTACACATATACCCATGCATATGTAGTGTAGTTCCTTGCTTGCGAGTACTTTGGATGAGTACTCACGGTTGCTTTCTCCCCCCTTTTTTCCCCCTTTCCTTTCTTTCTGGTTGTCGCAACCAGATGCTGGAGTCCAGGAGCCAGACGCCACCGTCGACGACTACTACTACACTGAAGGTGCCTACTACTACGTGCAAGCCGCTGACGACGACCAAGAGTAGTTAGGAGGATCCCAGGCAGGAGGCCTGCGCCTCTTTCGATCTGTATCCCAGTTTGTGCTAGCCATCTTATGGCAACTTGTTTAACTTATATCTGTACTCAGATATTGTTGCTTCCGCTGACTCGTATATGATCGAGCACTTGTATTCGAGCCCTCGAGGCCCCTGGCTTGTATTATGATGCTTGTATGACTTATTTATGTTCTAGAGTTGTGTTGTGATATCTTCCCGTGAGTCCCTGATCTTGATCGTACACATTTGCGTGCATGATTAGTGTACGGTCAAATCGGGGGCGTCACAAAGCATCTCCCTAAAAAAAAAGTTAAGCATGCTGGATTGCAAGGACAGCAGAATGTCATTGTATCAATCTCTTATATTGGTTACTTTCATTTCACCAAGAACATGGCAACATTATCAGCCTATATCTTGAAACTAAAAGAAAATGTGAATAATCATACCTTGTTAACTTATCTTGAGATGATTGCAATACATAGATTGCAAGGATGAAGGAAAGAACAAGGCCTGTAATACCACGGTGAAAACATTTTTAGAGTACAAATGTGAAAGGGATTATTATGTGGAAGATGGCATGATGAAACATTTTTTATTTTTTGGTTTGGGGGATTAACTCACCAGATCCAAATAACACATAGAATCCTGCAGTAACATCTATCTCTGATTGTTCCTCCCTGTACAGAAGAATTATTTGGTCGTAATGTCACGCTTCAAAGTTTTCTCAAACTAGTACTTGGAAACAAAATTTTATCAATGCAAACAAGGCCAGATAAGTTTTTACCATGTATAACTAACAAGTACATATTTTGGCCAATTCTGTTGATCCCAGAAATCCTTCTTTATGTCAGGATGAAGTTCCACAACTGCCCCCAATGAAACACAGATGGGTTAGCAACTAGGCTACCCAATTCAGAAAACTTAAAGGAAAAAACACACATAGTGATTATACATTTTACTGCATGGTAAAAAAGAGAGAGGAAAACTTACACTTAATATTAGTTCATCTATCCTAGAACATAAATAGTCTATAGTCTATAGCAAATGTGCCTTCCAACAGGGCATAATGTCATTGCAGCAGGCCAATAATACCCATAGATGGATTTAGAGGAAGTCATGAGTATCTTGTTGATGCTCATACAAAGGCTGCTTCAATAGCACACCACTATTTTACTACATGGTAAAAGAAGTTGACTACTTGACTAAAGCAAAACAAATATTTGCAGTTTCTCTTGAACCCTTAGCAACACTTAGGATAAGGCACTACACTCTGACTGGACAACATGCTCATAATGGATCACAAGAAAGAACAAACAGATACAGCAACAACAACAAGATGCATGATACAACAGCAGCAACAACAGATTAATCTTGTCAAACAATTCATGCTATCACAGGAAACCCTTAGGTTTTTGGAAACAGAAACTCCGAGAAACATATGTATACATAATACATGGTCTAGCATTAAAAACTTGGTCAAACAATCCAACTTGAATGCATATGCATGGTACTTCCTTACATGACAATAAATACATCGCTACAGATGCTAGGGATATAAACTTCTAAAATACACAGAAAAGGATATATTGTGAGGAGAGGCGATAGCATTACATACAATGGTGAGGCATGTCGACTACTTTAGCCGTAACACCAAGCAAATCGTTTCCAGTGTATTTCTGTATAATCAAAGGTAGATAATTATAAGCAGAAAGAAAGTATTCCCCTGAAATTACATATATAACAGTTAACAGGGGACTCACTAAATGGAAATCAATCAGTGGAACTTCAGAGCTTTTGCGATTAATAACATAAAGCCAAGGAACATGGAACTTTTCGTGTCCAATCTGAAATGTTCTGCATAGGAAGGACCATGTAAGACAGACACATCTCTGCAAACAGATCATTCACAAAACACAGATACGGTACAACTATCATACTATTTACAAAATTTACCATGCATGCCAGCAACCTTACGAATTTCCGTGACTTCATCATTACTGAGTCTAAGTTCAATATGTTTTAACCAAACAAGTACCTTGAGATAGCATAAATTTTGCATACCACAAAACCTTCTGGATCACAGAATGTATAAACATAAATCAGGAGCCATAGTAGTGCTAGTATATCACCAATTCAGATTTGCAAGCTTACATCTTTCGTGAAATGATCGTATTGAATTTAATGTTATACCAATTTGCACTTGCGGAATCAAATGTCTCATGGCATGGATGTATGAATATTCTACAGAAAACTACATTACGAATTACAACAGTCATCATTCATTCACAGTGCACCTATAACATTAGGCTAACCCTCTACCCACCCTGGAAAATCCAGCATCTTGTAGTCTTGAAACCAATTAGCCAATTTGACTGATTCACACAAGCAATTTGCCTCGAACGTTGGAGGATAGCAGTGTCAAAAAATTCTTGAGGACAAGTTTAAGCTAGGAGATCTAAATCTTACATCTTATACGGATCCGCACCGGTGAACCCTGTGGGTTTGGGGATCGGCATCAGCACCTGCACGAACGAGAGAACCAAATCACCGATACGCCCCACACGCAAATCCCCAAAGATCGAACCGTAGAGCAGTTCCGAGAAACCCTCACCTCCCGGTTGACCGCGAAGACCGGGCAGTGGCGGCCGATGACGTCGAACCACACCGACCTCGACTGCAATAAGAACCGCACGGGTCAGACGAGATGGAACGGACGAATTCGCTCCGGAGCATCTAGCTCTGAGTAAGGGCATGGTTCGATCTGATTACGCCGTGGTACTGGCCGGAGCGGAGCATGGGGATGATGTCGCCGGGGCGGTAGGCGGACGAGAGGGGGAGGAGGAACGAGCCGATTAGCAGCAAGGGTAGGAGGAGTAGGAGAAGGCGGTGGTGGGTGGTGGCGGGGCTCCGGCGAGTGGCCATGGTGGTCGCCGGAGTCGGCAGCGGGAGTGGAGACGGGGCACGAATGGGGTACGTCAGATTTGCTGATGCTTACTGGACTTGGCTAGCTGATGCTGGCCCATTGCTTGGCCCAGTAATACAATGATATCGGCCCCCCGGCCGAGTTAAATATTCAGTCCAGTTTTGTTTTTAGAAACAAATATTCAGTCCAGCTTCCTACGGGCGCCCCGAAGGCTGAGGAGAGGACGCAACTCCTCATTCATGATAGGGCGTGTTTAGTTGCAGTTTGCAAGTAGTTGCATTGTACGTCCATCTTCAATCAGTTTGGTTTTTAAAATGTAGTTTTATACGCAGTAGATGCAATCTGTTTGGTTGCCTGCATCGCATTAAGGAGCACTTACTTTTACTGTTTGGTTATCGTTTTTGTGCTTAGAGTGTGAACAGATGAAAACTTTAGTTGTTTGGTTGTAAACAACGTTTGTGTTCTACTCACCCTATTCAAATGTGATGACCTTACCATCACATGATCAGCACAACAACAAGCATACATGAGATCAAACAAAACAAGCAACCAAATGAAATCAAACAAAGAAAACAAGGAAATGACAGCAAACTACTTAACTACATAGCATAAATCTAAATTAACAGTAGGGGCATCCTCCTTCCCCGCTCCACGCCAGGGTGCTGCTCCTGGCCAAAATATGAACAAGTTCCCAACACAAGTACTCATAAGTCTCGCCACACACCATAAGAGTTCAACACTAACACCTTATACTTAACTTAACTACATAGTATGCTCAATGTCACCAAGGTAGTTGCGCCTGCTGCAACGAAATCTGCACATGACCGAGGAGTCGTGGTTGTAGATCTGAATCTTCAGTCTGAGTCCTGAGATGCGCACAACGACGAGGTCGCCGGAGACGATCCGGTGGCGGCAGGAGAAGTAGTTCCAGCCCCGGCCAAGCACCATGTGTCCCTCGAAGTTCTGGACCTGCACCCAGAACACGCACCGCTTGTTCGCCGACAGCCTGACCACGCGCGGGAGTCGCTTGATGACCAACCAAGTGTTCATCACCTCCACAATCTGCAAGGGACGAGGAGCATGGCGAGGTCCTCGTTGTCCTTGATCTGCTGGTAGAAACGCAGCGGCTCCCGAGCCCCCTCCTCATGGCCCTGCCTCGGAGACCGTCCCCTTGAACGAGGCAGACTCATGAAGGCGATCCTGCCAGGCAGGTCCACCGTCCTGAGCCACCTATTCGTGGGGATGAAATCCTCGACGCCCTCAGCTCCAGCCAGCACCTGAGCTCCTCCACCCGCCACATCCCAGTCAGTCTTCAATATCTTGACAGATAAGATGACAAGTATTAGTGCACAAACTCTTTGCAAAATGCCACTGATCAGAGACATTTACCCAATAGCAAATACCACTGATCAGTGCACAAACTCTTTACCAAATGCTACTTATCAATGGCACTTGCTGTTGGGCAAATGCTACTAATCATTGCACCATTCTAAGCATGAAAACATCTAAAATAGCAACATCAAGTGCCAATAACACCAGGGGCGGGCCCATGATTTAAAGAGAGTGTATTCAAAATTTTAATGCCTATTTTAATCCTATAAATATTTCTTTTTGGCGTATATAATTGATTATAGCACCATTTTTTGGCACCATATTATACTAACCGTATATTATATAAAAGATATAACATAATGTAATAGAATCGTAAAATTGGTCATACTTTGAAACTGTTCAAAGGATAGAAAGACTAATAAGTCAACATATCAAAGTGACAACATCTTAACATATAGGAGTACAAAAGATAGGAAATAGAAAATGATTAGAAAAAACTTGCAAACTATAGGAGAACTATTTTTTTATTAATAATGCTTGTTGTAATAATTCCCCAATTTTTAAACATTCCCACATTGTAATTCATGTGGAAAATTGCGAATTATCATGTCTAAAAAATTCATAATTCATTTCAAACAATTTTGTAGTTTTAAAATACTGAAATAGAAATCCAACTAACCAAGTTAACTTACGGGTGTAAGTCAATGCTAGACAACTGAAGCAGACGACCACGCGCTGACATCTGCAGATCAAAATTTTAACAGACAGACGGTCAATATGTTTAGAAACACGAACACATCAAATTATCAATCAAATCTTGAACGACTGAATTTGTGACTTTGGAAGGAAACCTAGAGCCTTCGCTGCGGTGATGCCTGATGCTGCCAACTGACGAGATGGATTAAAGATGAAGCGAAGCTGCGAGGGTTGAGGGAATAAGGGATGGGTGCCGTCAGATGCTTTCATCGCTGCCGCCCGCCTGCCTGTGCCGCCGTGCGCGCGTGCGTTAAGGGGATGACGATCAGCCCTGCCGCCATGCCCTACCCACGATCCCACGAGTGCGAACAGAATTGGGAAGCGCTGGTTCGTCTCGTGCGATATGCCTCATTAGCAAAGCGCATGCGGGCTCTGCATCTTGCCGCAGCGATTTGGGCCATGTCGGGGTGGTGAGGAGAGAAGTGGGCTAGCCTTGTTTTCGGGCTGAAATCCTTAGCTGGCCTTTATTTCCTGAATCTATTTTCGTTTTCCCTTGTGTACACATGAAATACACTATATATATATATAGAATTTATTTGCCAAATATAATGGGTATTCAACTGAATACCCTTGAATTATACTGGGCCCGCCCCTGAATAGCACCCATGTGCACCCATGCACATTTGGCAGCATCCTAAAATGATCCTACTACATGCACGTATAACAATCAACACAAACCCTAGCTTGAACATGTATGTAGCAACATGAACAACAACATGAACATGCCATTTGCATGAACACAGATCCTAGCAAGACCATACCATGAACACAGATCCTAGCAAAGCACACTACCATTGGGGATTCTAGCATGAACACAACTACTAGCATGAACACAGATCATAGGACACACCAGCAGTAGCATAAGAAAATTATCCTAGGACACACACTGTACGAAATAAGAACAGATCGGTCCGATTGGATTCGATTGGGATCACATCCAAACGAAACTACTCGAATCCTATCGAATCCACTAACTACTAGAACATGCATAAGAAATAAACCCCTAATCTACATATACGAGCAAGCATTGAGGGCGTTTGACTCACCAAAGCACGCACAGTCGCAGCGAACCGAGGCCGCGGTGAAAACCCCGGCGGGAAGGAGAGAGGTGGCGGAGCAGAGGAGGAGCCGGCCCTGGCGACGGCCTACGGCATCGGCCCCATGCTCATCTCCACGCCGGAGGTCGAGGAGGACTGCCCGCCGATAGGAGAAAACCCTTGGACGGGGGTCAAGAAAACCACCTGCCCAATGGGGTCCCAAGAAGCGGCGGCTCTGTGGACGGCGCCGGCGCTGAGCCCAGGACCACGAGGCCCGGAATTGGCGGTGGAGCAGGAACAGCCGACACCGCATTGGCCGACGCTCGTGGTGGCCGGCAGCAGATGGGGGACGGCGCTCGCAGCACCGATGCCAGGTCCCGGCCCGAGTTCTGGAGCCCAGCCAGCCAGCGCTCCTGGATGTTGGTGATGCGCTGGTCGACGGGGGTCAAAGGACGTCGCGGCGGTGGGCGAGGCGGAGCCATCGCAGGAGAGGAGAGGAAGGGGCGGTGTGACGCCCGGATATTTAAGCTACAGTAATTCTCTAGTAATGATGCCACGTCACTTCGATTACTGTTGCTAATATCACGTTAGTTCGAAATCGATTCTAATTCAAATCCAAAATCAAGCAAAGAATAAAAGTTTTCAAATATTAAAATTAAAATGTTTGGAGTGAACCAAATATTGCATAAATAATTATGGTGGAGAAACCACACCTTTATAAAATGTTTAAATAATATGAGATGAATAAAACACGAGCAAAAACAATTATTTAAATACCTTTTGTAATTAATAAAATGTCAAACTAATTTATTGAAGACTGGACTTTTTGAGTATGGACTAAGTTGAGATACTAATTTACATACTAAGTATATATTTTTACTAAAACTAAAATAATAGGATACAAAACTATAATAGAAAAAGTAAAATATATAAAAAGTAAGAAAAACAAAACAAAAGAAAGGACCCCCCCTCACCGGGCCAACCAGCCCAACTGGCCACCAGGCCGGCCCAAACAGCCCACCCCCACTCCCCACTTATTCCCCAGAGCAACCGAACCCTAACCCTCGATCCATCCCACTTCCCCCACTCCCCCACATCGCACACTCCTCCCTCGTCTGCCTCTCGATCCTGATCTGGATCGGGAAGAGGAGCCAACGCTCGTCGCCGCCCCGTCCCCCTCCTCGCCAGACGATCTCGAGCCTAGAGCCGCCCCCGACCCCGTCGCTTGCCGCCTCCGCCTCAGCCACCCGTCGTCGACGCACGCCGCCCCGCCACTTCACCGCGCCATCCTCGACCGCCTCGCCGCCCGGAGCCATCATCCATCGTCGCGCGTCGTCCCCATCCTCCTCCTCGACGAGCTCCATCGAGCCTCGCCGACCCATGCCCCTACAACGCTGGTGAGGCCATCGGCCTCCGCCTCCCCTCTTCTCCCCCTGACCAGGACACCTCGCGTCCGCGCGTCCGCGCCGCCGTGCCCGTCTGCCTCGGCCACCTGTTGTCGTGCTGCCCACTGCTGCTCGTTCACCGGTGGCGGTCCGCGCCCGTGTCCCCCCCCTCGCCGCGCTCGCTCAGGCCGCGCCCTTCCCCGCGTGCGCCCTGCTGCGCCGCTGCCGCTGCTTCCCGCGACCTCGCCGTGCCTGCTGCTGCATCGCCCCGTGATATGTCTCCAACGTATCTATAATTTTTGATTGCTCCATGCTATATTATCTACTGTTTTGGACTATATTGGGCTTTATTTTCCACTTTTATATTATTTTTGGGACTAACCTATTAACCGGAGGCCCAGCCCAGAATTGCTTTTTTTTTTGCCTATTTCAGTGTTTCGAAGAAACGGAATATCAAACGGAGTCCAAACGAAATAAAACCTTCGGGAACATGATTTTCTCACCGAACGTGATCCAGGAGACTTGGACCCTGCTCCAAGGAACAAAAGAGACAGTCACGAGGGTGGGGGGCGCCCCCCAGGGCGCGCCCCCTGCCTCGTGGGCCCCTCGGTGCTCCTCCGGCGTACTTCTTCCTCCTATATATACACACGTACCCCCAAACGATCAAAAGAGGAGCCAAAAACCTAATTCCACCGCCGCAACTTTCTGTATCCACGAGATCCCATCTTGGGGCCTGTTCCAGAGCTCCGCCGGAAGAGGGCCGTCATCACGGAGGGCTTCTACATCATCCTAGCTCCTCCGATGAAGTGTGAGTAGTTTACCTCAGACCTTCGGGTCCATAGTTAGTAGCTAGATGTCTTCTTCTCTCTCTTTGAATCTCAATACAAAGTTCTCCCCCTCTCTTGTGGAGATCTATTCGATGTAATCTTCTTTTTGCGGTGTGTTTGTTGAGACCGATGAATTGTGGGTTTATGATCAAGTCTATCTATGAATAATATTTGAATCTTCTCTTAATTCTTTTATGTATGATTGGTTATCTTTGCAAGTCTCTTCGAGTTATCCATTTGGTTTGGCCAACTAGATTGGTAGTTATTGCCATGGGAGAAGTGCTTAGCTTTGGGTTCGATCTTGCGGTGTCCTTACCCAGTGACAGAAGGGGCAGCAAGGCACGTATTGTATCGTTGCCATCGAGGATGACAAGATGGGGTTAATTTCATATTGCATGAATTTATCTCTCTACATCATGTCATCTTGCTTAAGGCGTTACTCTGTTTTTAACTTAATACTCTAGATGCATGCTGGATAGCGGTCGATGAGTGGAGTAATAGTAGTAGATGCAGAATCGTTTCGGTCTACTTGTCACGAACGTGATGCCTATATACATGATCACGCCTAGATATTCTCATAACTATGCTCAATTCTATCAATTGCTCAACAGTAGTTTGTTCACCCACCGTAGAATACTTATGCTCTTGAGAGAAGCCACTAGTGAAACCTATGCCCCCGGGTCTATTCTCATCATATCAATCTCCATCACTTTAATCTTGTTTTGCTTTTTTTACTTTGCCTTTACTTTTTACTGTGCATCTTTATACCAAAAATACCAAAAATATTATATCTATCAGATCTCACTCTCGTAAGTGACCGTGAAGGGATTGACAACCCCTAATCGCGTTGGTTGCGAGTAGCTATCGTTTTGTGCAGGTACGAGGGACTTGAGCGTGGCCTCCTACTGGATTGATACCTTGGTTCTCAAAAATGGAGGGAAATACTTACGCTACTCTGCTGCATCATCCCTTCCTCTTCGGGGAAAACCAACGCAAGCTCAAGACGTAGCAAGAAGGATTTCTGGCGCCATTGCCGGGGAGTCTACGCAAAAAGTCAACATACCAAGTACCCATCACAATCCCTATCTCTCGCATTACATTATTTGCCATTTGCCTCTCATTTTCCTCTCCCCCCCAATTCACCCTTGCCATTTTATTCGCCCTCTCTCTCTCTATCCTCCCTCTCTATTTGCCTCTTTTGCCCGTTTGCTCTTGTTTGCTCGTGTGCTAGTTTGCTTGCTTGTCATTATGTCTGAAATTGGGGAAGTTATCGCCAATATGGGCGATAACAATATCCTGGAAAATTCTGATGCTCCTACTGAAGAACCCCCTACCTACCATACAAAAAGATTTCGAATCGGTAGTGGTAATATTATTGGAAAAGGAGTTATTCAAGATTTCTTTACTTGTGTCGGTGCTTTGCCCTCTATGGGCGGTTCTATTCTCCATAGAACTAGTAGTCTCGCGGACGCTATTGCCATGCTTATCGTTGAACTTGAAAGGCAATTTATGCATATGCACCCATCTATACAAAGAGTTTTCCTAGAATTTTCTAATATCGAGCATTCCTCTATTAAGCATGCCGCTACTATCTTTTTGGCTCATGAATTCAGATTTATAATAAAAGAAGCCAAATAAATCTTTGCGCACTATAGGGTGGACGCTGGTCGTCCTCCCATAGAATCTATCCTCTTCGATCAAGAAGAAATTATGCGCTTTCAATCTCCTGACTATGTTACTTTTAATGAAAACCTCAGAAAAAAGGTGCCAACCAATATTTTAATTGATAGAATCTCTGAACTTAATGATGATTTGGCTATTCGAAATAATGAGCTAGGATACTCTCTTGAGTCTAGACTCACAAAGTTCTGTCAAAAGAATGCTTATAATGATGAATTGGTTGTACAATACGAAGGGCCGAAAGAGGAACCTATACCTCCTAAAATTGATCTTCGGGACTTCTGTCCTATTAAATTTAGCCCTTTTGATTACTTTTGCTTGCCTCAAAGAAAACTTGCTGCTGAACATAGAGAATATGAAATGAGCTTCACCGATCTATCTTATAACTATGGCAATACCTAGATCTATCCTCGCTTTTATGCCTAGCTAGGGGCGTTAAACGATAGCGCTTGTTGGGAGGCAACCCAATTTTATTTTTATTCCTTGATTTTTGCTCCTGCTTAGTAATAAATAAATTATTTAGCCTCTGTTTTGGTTGTATTTTTTGTGTTTAATTAGTGTTTGTACCAAGTAGAACCGTTGGGAAGACTTGGGGAAAGTCTTGTTGAACTTGCTGTAAAAAACAGAAACTTTAGCGCTCACGAGAACTGCTGTCATTTTTATTTGAAGAGTGATATTTAGTTAATTATTTTTGCAGATGATTAATAGATAAATTCCTCACGTCCAGCAATTTATTTTAGAATTTTTGGGGTTCCAGATCTTGCGCTAGCTACAGATTACTACAGACTGTTCTGTTTTTGACAGATTCTGTTTTTCGTGTGTTGTTTGCTTATTTTGATGAATCTATGGCTAGTAAAATAGTTTATAATCCATAGAGAAGTTGGAATACAGTAGGTTTAACACCAATATAAATAAAGAATGAGTTCATTACAGTACCTTGAAGTGGTCTTTTTTTTTCTTTCGCTAACGGAGCTCATGAGTTTTCTATTTTGAGTTTGTGTTGTGAAGTTTTCAAGTTTTGGGTGAATTCTTTTGATGGATCATGGAACAAGGAGTGGCAAGAGCCTAAGCTTGGGGATGCCCATGGCACCCCCAAGATAATCCAAGGACACCAAAAAGTCAAAGCTTGGGGATGCCCCAGAAGGCATCCCCTCTTTCGTCCACTTCCATCGGTAATTTACTTGGAGCTATCTTTTTATTCGCCAACATGATATGTGTTTTGCTTGGAGCGTCTTGTATTATTTGTGTTTTTGTGTCTTAGTATGCCACAATCATCCTTGCTGTACACACCTTTTGAGAGAGCCATACATGAATTAAAATTTGATAGAATACTCTATGTGCTTCACTTATATCTTTTGAGCTAAGTAGTTTTGCTCTATGTGCTTCACTTATATCTTTTGAGCTAAGTAGTTTTGCTCTATGTGCTTCACTTATATCTTTTGAGCGTTATAATTTTGCTCTATGTGCTTCACTTAGATCTTTTAGAGCACGGTGGTGGATTTGTTTTAAAGAAACTATTGATCTCTCATGCTTCACTTAAATTATTTTGAGAGTCTCTTAATAGCATGGTAATTTGCTTAATAATAATATGCTTGGTATTCAAGACTTTGTGAAACTTTCTTTTGAGTGTGTTGAATACTAAGAAAACATTGAATCATGATAATTGTTTTGAGATATGGAGGTGATAATATTAAAGTCATGCTAGTTGAGTTGTTGTGAATTTAAAGAATACTTGTGTTAAAGTTTGTGATTCCCGTAGCATGCACGTATGGTGAACCGTTATGTGATGAAGTCGGAGCATGATTTATTTATTGATTGTCTTCCTTGTGAGTGGCGGTCAGGGACGAGCGATGGTCTTTTCCTACCAATCTATCCCCCTAGGAGCATGTGCGTAATACTTTGCTTTGATAACTTCTAGATTTTTGCAATAAGTATATGAGTTCTTTATGACTAATGTTGAGTCCATGGATCATACACACTCTCACCCTTCCACCTTTGCTAGCCTCTCTAATACCGCACACTTTTCGCCGGTATCATACACCTACCATATACCTTCCTCAAAACAGCCACCATACCTACCTATTATGGCATTTTCATAGCCATCTCGAGATATATTGCCATGCAACTTTCCACTGTTCCGTTTATCATGACACACTCCATCATTGTCATATTGCATATCCCGGAACACCCCGGAGGCATTCATATAGAGTCATATTTTGTTCTAAGTATTGAGTTGTAAGAAAAATAAAAGTGTGATGATCATCATTATTAGAGCATTGTCCCAGTGAGGAAAGAATGATGGAGACTATGATTCCCCCATAAGTCGGGATGAGACTCCGGACGAAAAATAAATAAATAAAAAAGAGGCCAAAGAAGCCCAAATAAAAAGAGGCCATAAAAAAGGGAGAAAAGGCCCAAATAAAAAAATGATGAGAGAAAAATAGAGAAGGGACAATGTTACTATCCTTTTACCACACTTGTGCTTCAAAGTAGCACCATGATCTTCATAGTAGAGAGTCTCTCATGTTATCACTTTCATATACTAGTGGGAATTTTTCATTATAGAACTTGGCTTGTATATTCCAATGATGGGCTTCCTCAAATTGCCCTAGGTCTTCATGAGAAAGCAAGTTGGATGCACACCCACTTAGTTTCTTTTTGAGCTTTCATATACTTATAGCTCTAGTGCATCCGTTGCATGGCAATCCCTACTCACTCACATTGATATCTATTGATGGGCATCTCCATAGCCCGTTGATACGCCTAGTTGATGTGAGACTATCTTCTCCTTTTGTCTTCTCCACAACCACCATTCTATTCCACCTACAGTGCTATATCCATGGCTCATGCTCATGTATTGCGTGAAGATTGAAAAAAGTTTTGAAAAAGTTAGAGTATGAAACAATTTCTTGGCTTGTCATCGGGGTTGTGCATGATTTAAATACTTTGTGTGGTGAAGATAGAACATAGCCAGACTATATGATTTTGTAGGGATAACTTTCTTTGGCCATGTTATTTTGAGAAGACATAATTGCTTTTTTAGTATGCTTGAAGTATTATTATTTTTTATGTCAATATAAACTTTTGTCTTGAATCTTTCGAATCTGAATATTCATATCACAATTAAGAAGATTTGCATTGAAATTATGCCAAGTAGCACTCCGCATCAAAAATTCTCTTTTTTATCATTTACCTACTCGAGGACGATCAGGAATTAAGCTTGGGGATGCCTGATGCGTCTCGAACGTATCTATAATTTTTGATTGCTCCATACTATATTATCTACTGTTTTGGACTATATTGGGCTTTATTTTCCACTTTTATATTATTTTTGGGACTAACCTATTAACCGGAGGCCCCGCCCAGAATTGCTGTTTTTTTGCCTATTTCAGTGTTTCGAAGAAACGGAATATCAAACGGAGTCCAAACGGAATAAAACCTTCGGGAACGTGATTTTCTCACCGAACGTGATCCAGGAGACTTGGACCCTGCTCCAAGGAACAAAAGAGGCGGTCACGAGGGTGGGGGCGCGCCCCCTGCCTCGTGGGCCCCTCGGTGCTCCTCCGACGTACTTCTTCCTCCTATATATACACAAGTACCCCCAAACAATCAGAACAGGAGCCAAAAACCTAATTCCACCGCCGCAACTTTCTGTATCCATGAGATCCCATCTTGGGGCCTGTTCCGGAGCTTCGCCGGAAGAGGGCCGTCATCACGGAGGGCTTCTACATCATCCTAGCCCCTCCGATGAAGTGTGAGTAGTTTACCTCAGACCTTCGGGTCCATAGTTAGTAGCTAGATGGCTTCTTCTCTCTCTTTGAATCTCAATACAAAGTTCTCCCCCTCTCTTGTGGAGATCTATTCGATGTAATCTTATTTTTGCGGTGTGTTTGTTGAGACCGATGAATTGTGGGTTTATGATCAAGTCTATCTATGAATAATATTTGAATCTTCTCTGAATTATTTTATGTATAATTGGTTATATTTGCATGTCTCTTCGAATTATCCGTTTGGTTTGGCCAACTAGATTGGTAGTTCTTGCCATGGGAGAAGTGCTTAGCTTTGGGTTTGATCTTGCGGTGTACTTACCCAGTGACAGAAGGGGCAGCAAGGCACGTATTGTATCGTTGCCATCGAGGATAACAAGATGGGGTTTATTTCATATTGCATGAATTTATCTCTCTACATCATGTCATCTTGCTTAAGGCGTTACTCTGTTTTTAACTTAATACTCTAGATGCATGCTGGATAGCGGTCGATGAGTGGAGTAACAGTAGTAAATGCAGAATCGTTTCGGTCTACTTGTCACGGACGTGATGAAGGAAATATGCCCTAGAGGCAATAATAAAGTTATTATTTATTTCCTTATATCATGATAAATGTTTATTATTCATGCTAGAATTGTATTAACCGGAAACATAATACATGTGTGAATACATAGACAAACAGAGTGTCACTAGTATGCCTCTACTTGACTAGCTCGTTAATCAAAGATGGTTATGTTTCCTAACCATGAACAAAGAGTTGTTATTTGATTAACGGGATCACATCATTAGGTGAATGATCTGATTGACATGACCCATTCCATTAGCTTAGCACCCGATCGTTTAGTATGTTGCTATTGCTTTCTTCATGACTTATACATGTTCCTATGACTATGAGATTATGCAACTCCCGTTTGCCGGAGGAACACTTTGTGTGCTACCAAACGTCACAACGTAAATGGGTGATTATAAAGGTACTCTACAGGTGTCTCCAAAGGTACATGTTGGGTTGGCGTATTTCGAGATTAGGATTTGTCACTCCGATTGTCGGAGAGGTATCTCTGGGCCCTCTCGGTAATGCACATCACATAAGCCTTGCAAGCATTGCAACTAATGAGTTAGTTGCGAGATGATGTATTACGGAACGAGTAAAGAGACTTGCCGGTAACGAGATTGAACTAGGTATTGAGATACCGACGATCGAATCTCGGGCAAGTAACATACCGATGACAAAGGGAACAACGTATGTTGTTATGCGGTCTGACCGATAAAGATCTTCGTAGAATATGCAGGAGCTAATATGAGCATCCAGGTTCCGCTATTGGTTATTGACCGGAGACGTGTCTCGGTCATGTCTACATTGTTCTCGAACCCATAGGGTCCGCACGCTTAAGGTTTCGATGACAGTTATATTATGAGTTTATGAGTTTTGATGTACCGAAGTTAGTCCGGAGTCCCGGATGTGATCACGGACATGACGAGGAGTCTCGAAATGGTCGAGACATAAAGATTGATATATTGGACGGCTATATCCGGACACCGGAAGTGTTCCGGGTGATTTCGGAGAAAACCGGAGAGCCGGAGGGTTACCGGAACCCCCCCGGGAAAAGTAATGGGCCATATGAGCCTTAGTGGAGAGAGAGAGGGGCAGCCAAAGGTGGGCCGTGCGCCTCCTTCCCCCTGGTCCGAATTGGACTAGGATAAGGGGGGCGGCGCCCCCCTTTCCTTCTCCCTCCCCACTTCTTTCCCCTCCTAGTAGGAGTCCTACTCCTACTAGGAGGAGAACTCCTCCTTGGCGCGCCATAGAGGCCGGCCGGACTCCTCCCCTTGATCCTTTATATACGGGGGCAGGGGGCACCCCTTGACACACAAGTTGATCCACGTGATCATATTCTTAGCCGTGTGCGGTGCCCCCTTCCACCATAGTCCTCGATAATATTGTAGCGGTGCTTAGGCGAAGCCCTGCGACGGTAGTACATCAAGATTGTCACCACGCCGTCGTGCTGACGGAACTCTTCCCCGACACTTTGCTGGATCGGACTCCAGGGATCGTCATCGAGCTGAACGTGTGCTAGAACTCGGAGGTGCCGTAGTTTCGGTGCTTGATCGGTCGAGCCGTGGAGACGTACGACTACATCAACCAAACGCTTATGTTGTCGATCTACAAGGGTACGTAGATCACACTCTCCCCCTCTCGTTGCTATGCATCACCATGATCTTGCGTGTGCGTAGGAATTTTTTTGAAATTACTACGTTCCCCAACAGTGGCATCCGAGCCTAGGTTTTATATGTTGATGTTATATGCGCGAGTAGAACACAAGTGAGTTGTGGGCGATATAAGTCATACTGCTTACCAGCATGTCATACTTTGGTTCGGCGGTATTGTTGGACGAAGCGGCCCGGACCAACATTATGCGTACGCTTATGCGAGACCGGTTCTCCCGACGTGCTTTGCACATAGGTGGCTTGCGGGTGACAGTTTCTCCAACTTTAGTTGAACCGAGTGTGGCTACGCCCGGTCCTTGCGAAGGTTAAAACAGCACCAACTTGACAAACTATCGTTGTGGTTTTGATGCGTAGGTAAGATTGTTTCTTGCTTAAGCCCGTAGCAGCCACGTAAAACTTGCAACAACAAAGTAGAGGACGTCTAACTTGTTTTTGCAGGGCATGTTGTGATGTGATATGGTCAAGACATGATGCTAAATTTTATTGTATGAGATGATCATGTTTTGTAACCGAGTTATCGGCAACTGGCAGGAGCCATATGGTTGTCGCTTTATTGTATGCAATGCAATCGTGCTGTAATGCTTTACTTTATCACTAAGCGATAGCGATAGTCGTGGAAGCATAAGATTGGCGAGACGACAACGATGCTACGATGGAGATCAAGGTGTCGCGCCGGTGACGATGGTGATCATCACGGTGCTTCAAAGATGGAGATCACAAGCACAAGATGATGATGGCCATATCATATCACTTATATTGATTGCATGTGATGTTTATCTTTTATGCATCTTATCTTGCTTTGATTGACGGTAGCATTATAGATGATCTCTCACTAATTATCAAGAAGTGTTCTCCCTGAGTATGCACCGTTGCGAAAGTTCTTCGTGCTGAGACACCACGTGATGATCGGGTGTGATAGGCTCTATGTTCAAATACAACGGGTGCAAAATAGTTGCACACACGGAATACTCAGGTTATACTTGATGATCCAAGCATATACAGATATGGCCTCGGAACACGGAGACCGAAGGGTCGAGCGTGAATCATATAGTAGATATGATCAACATAGTGATGTTCACCAATGAAACTACTCCATCTCACGTGATGATCGGACATGGTTTAGTTGATTTGGATCATGTAATCACTTAGAGGATTAGAGGGATGTCTATCTAAGTGGGAGTTCTTTAAGTAAATTAATTGAACCTAAATTTATCATGAAACTTAGTAGCTAATAGTATCTTGCTTGTTTATGCTTGATTGTAGATAGATGG
Organism: Triticum dicoccoides; assembly: GCF_002162155.2. Lineage (NCBI taxonomy): Eukaryota > Viridiplantae > Streptophyta > Magnoliopsida > Poales > Poaceae > Triticum > Triticum dicoccoides. The sequence goes on from NC_041380.1 coordinate 118,346,614, forward strand.
CTCGTGTTGTTGTTCCGTTGAATTTTAATGCGTTCCTTGAGAAAGCAAAGTTGAAAGATGATGGTAGCAATTACACGGACTGGGTCCGTAACTTGAGGATTATCCTCATTGCTGCATGGAAGAATTACGTCCTGGAAGCACCGCTGGGTGCCAGGCCTGCTGCTGGAGCAACACCAGATGTTATGAACGTCTGGCAGAGCAAAGCTAATGACTACTCGATAGTTCAGTGTGCCATGCTTTACTGCTTAGAATCGGGACTTCAACGACGTTTTGAACATCATGGAGCATATGAGATGTTCCAGGAGTTGAAGTTAATATTTCAAGCAAATGCCCGGATTGAGAGATATGAAGTCTCCAATAAGTTCTATAGCTGCAAGATGGAAGAGAACAGTTCTGTCAGTGAACATATACTCAAAATGTCTGGGTATAATAATCACTTGATTCAATTGGGAGTTAATCTTCCAGATGATTGCGTCATTGACAGAATTCTCCAATCACTGCCACCAAGCTACAAGAGCTTCGTGATGAACTATAATATGCAAGGGATGAATAAGACTATTCCCGAGCTCTTCGCAATGCTGAAAGCTGCGGAGGTAGAAATCAAGAAGGAGCATCAAGTGTTGATGGTCAACAAGACCACTAGTTTCAAGAAAAAGGGCAAAGGGAAGAAGAAGGGGAACTTCAAAAAGAACAGCAAGCAAGTTGCTACTCAAGAGAAGAAACCCAAACCTGGACCTAAGCCTGAAACTGAGTGCTTCTACTGCAAGCAGACTAGTCACTGGAAGCGGAACTGCCCCAAGTATTTGGCGGATAAGAAGGATGGCAAGGTGAACAAAGGTATATGTGATATACATGTTATTGATGTGTACCTTACTAATGCTCGCAGTAGCACCTGGGTATTTGATACTGGTTCTGTTGCTAATATTTGCAACTCGAAACAGGGACTACGGATTAAGCAAAGATTGGCTAAGGACGAGGTGACGATGCGCGTGGGAAACGGTTCCAAAGTCGATGTGATCGCAGTCGGCACGCTACCTCTACATCTACCTTCGGGATTAATATTAGACCTAAATAATTGTTATTTGGTGCCAGCATTAAGCATGGACATTATATCTGGATCTTGTTTGATGCGAGACGGTTATTCATTTAAATCTGAGAATAATGGTTGTTCTATTTATATGAGTAATATCTTTTATGGTCATGCACCCTTAAAGAGTGGTCTATTTTTATTGAATCTCGATAGTAGTGATACACATATTCATAGTGTTGAAGCCAAAAGATGCAGAGTTGATAATGATAGTGCAACTTATTTGTGGCACTGCCATTTAGGTCATATCGATGTAAAGCGCATGAAGAAACTCCATACTGATGGACTTTTGGAACCACTTGATTATGAATCACTTGGTACTTGCGAACCGTGCCTCATGGGCAAGATGACTAAAACACCGTTCTCCGGTACTATGGAGAGAGCAACAGATTTGTTGGAAATCATACATACAGATGTATGTGGTCCGATGAATATTGAGGCTCGTGGCGGATATCATTATTTTCTTACCTTCACAGATGACTTAAGCAGATATGGGTATATCTACTTAATGAAACATAAGTCTGAAATGTTTGAAAAGTTCAAAGAATTTCAGAGTGAAGTTGAAAATCATCATAACAAGAAAATAAAGTTTCTACGATCTGATCGTGGAGGAGAATATTTGAGTTACGAGTTTGGTGTACATTTGAAAAAATGCAGAATAGTTTCGCAACTCACGCCACCCGGAACACCACAGCGTAATGGTGTGTCCGAACGTCGTAATCGTACTTTACTAGATATGGTACGATCTATGATGTCTCTTACTGATTTACCGCTATCGTTTTGGGGTTATGCTTTGGAGATGGCCGCATTCATGTTAAATAGGGCACCATCAAAGTCCGTTGAGACGACACCTTATGAACTATGGTTTGGCAAGAAACCAAAGTTGTCGTTTCTGAAAGTTTGGGGCTGCGATGCTTATGTGAAAAAGCTTCAACCTGATAAGTTCGAACCCAAATCGGAGAAATGTGTCTTCATAGGATATCCAAAGGAAACTATTGGATACACCTTCTATCACGGATCCGAAGGCAAGACTTTTGTTGCTAAGTTCGGAAACTTTCTGGAGAAGGAGTTTCTCTCGAAAGAAGTGAGTGGGAGGAAAGTAGAACTTGACGAGGTAACTGTACCTGCTCCCTTATTGGAAAGTAGTGCATCACAGAAAACTGTTTCTGTGACACCTACACCAGTTAGTGAGGAAGCTAATGATGATGATCATGAAACTTCAGAACAAGGTACTACTGAACCTTGTAGATCAACCAGAGTGGGATCCGCGCCAGAGTGGTACGGTAATCCTGTTCTGGAAGTCATGCTACTAGACCATGATGAACCTACGAACTATGAAGAAGCGATGGTGAGCCCAGATTCTGCAAAATGGCTTGAAGCCATGAAATCTAAGATGGGATCCATGTATGAGAACAAAGTATGGACTTTGGTTGACTTGCCCGATGATCGGCAAGCAATTGAGAATAAATGGATGTTTAAGAAGAAGACTGACGCTGACGGTAATATTGCTGTCTACAAAGCTCGACTTGTCGCAAAAGGTTTTCAGCAAGTTCAAGGGATTGACTACGATGAGACCTTCTCACCCGTAGCGATGCTTAAGTCTGTCCGAATCATGTTAGCAATTGCCGCATTTTATGATTATAAAATTTGGCAGATGGATGTCAAAATTGCATTCCTGAATGGATTTCTGGAAGAAGAGTTGTATATGATGCAACCAGAAGGTTTTGTCGATCCAAAGGGAGCTAACAAAGTGTGAAGCTCCAGCGATCCATTTATGGACTGGTGCAAGCCTCTCGGAGTTGGAATAAATGCTTTGATAGTGTGATCTAAGCATTTGGTTTTATACAGACTTTTGGAGAAGCCTGTATTTACAAGAAAGTGAGTGGGAGCTCTGTAGCATTTCTGATATTATATGTGGATGACATATTACTAATTGGAAATGATATAGAATTTCTGGACAGCATAAAGGGATACTTGAATAAGAGTTTTTCAATGAAAGACCTCGGTGAAGCTGCTTACATATTAGGCATTAAGATCTATAGAGATAGATCAAGACGCTTAATTGGACTTCCACAAAGCACATACCTTGACAAAGTTTTGAAGAAGTTCAAAATGGATCAAGCAAAGAAAGGGTTCTTGCCTGTGTTACAAGGTGTGAAGTTGAGTAAGACTCAATGCCCGACCACTGCAGAAGATAGAGAGAAAATGAAAGATGTTCCCTATGCTTCAGCCATAGGCTCTATCATGTATGCAATGCTGTGTACCAGACCTGATGTGTGCCTTGCTATAAGTCTAGCAGGGAGGTACCAAAGTGATCCAGGAGTGGATCACTGGACAGCGGTCAAGAACATCCTGAAATACCTGAAAAGGACTAAGGATATGTTTCTCATTTATGGAGGTGACAAAGAGCTCATCGTAAAATGTTACGTTGATGCAAGCTTTGACACTGATTCGGACGATTCTAAATCGCAAACCGGATACGTGTTTACATTAAACGGTGGAGCTGTCAGTTGGTGCAGTTCTAAACAAAGCGTTGTAGCGGGATCTACATGTGAAGCGGAGTACATAGCTGCTTCGGAAGCAGCAAATGAAGGAGTCTGGATGAAGGAGTTCATATCCGATCAAGGTGTCATACCTAGTGCATCGGGTCCAATGAAAATCTTTTGTGACAATACTGGTGCAATTGCCTTGGCAAAGGAATCCAGATTTCACAAGAGAACCAAGCACATCAAGAGACGCTTCAATTCCATCCGGGATCTAGTCCAGGTGGGAGACATAGAGATTTGCAAGATACATACGGATCTGAATGTTGCAGACCCGTTGACTAAGCCTCTTCCACGAGCAAAATATGATCAGCACCAAGGCTCCATGGGTGTTAGAATCATTACTGTGTAATCTAGATTATTGACTCTAGTGCAAGTGGGAGACTAAAGGAAATATGCCCTAGGGGCAATAATAAAGTTATTATTTATTTCCTTATATCATGATAAATGTTTATTATTCATGCTAGAATTGTATTAACCGGAAACATAATACATGTGTGAATACATAGACAAACAGAGTGTCACTAGTATGCCTCTACTTGACTGGCTCGTTAATCAAAGATGGTTATGTTTCCTAACCATGAACAAAGAGTTGTTATTTGATTAACGGGATCACATCATTAGGTGAATGATCTGATTGACATGACCCATTCCATTAGCTTAGCACCCGATCGTTTAGTATGTTGCTATTGCTTTCTTCATGACTTATACATGTTCCTATGACTATGAGATTATGCAACTCCCGTTTGCCGGAGGAACACTTTGTGTGCTACCAAACGTCACAACATAAATGGGTGATTATAAAGGTACTCTACAGGTGTCTCCAAAGGTACATGTTGGGTTGGCGTATTTCGAGATTAGGATTTGTCACTCCGATTGTCGGAGAGGTATCTCTGGGCCCTCTCGGTAATGCACATCACATAAGCCTTGCAAGCATTTCAACTAATGAGTTAGTTGCGAGATGATGTATTACGGAACGAGTAAAGAGACTTGCCGGTAACGAGATTGAACTAGGTATTGAGATACCGACGATCGAATCTCAGGCAAGTAACATACCGATGACAAAGGGAACAACGTATGTTGTTATGCGGTCTGCCCGATAAAGATCTTCGTAGAATATGTAGGAGCCAATATGAGCATCCAGGTTCCGCTATTGGTTATTGACCAGAGACGTGTCTCGGTCATGTCTACATTGTTCTCGAACCCGTAGGGTCCGCACGCTTAAGGTTTCGATGACAGTTATATTATGAGTTTATGAGTTTTGATGTACCAAAGTTAGTTCGGAGTCCCGGATGTGATCACGGAGATGACGAGGAGTCTCGAAATGGTCGAGACATAAAGATTGATATATTGGACGGCTATATTCGGACACCGGAAGTGTTCCGGGTGATTTCGGAGAAAACCGGAGAGCCGGAGGGTTACCGGAACCCCCTCGGGAGAAGTAATGGGCCATATGGGCCTTAGTGGAGAGAGAGAGAGGGGCAGCCAAAGGTGGGCCGCGCGCCTCCTCCCCCTGGCCCGAATTGGACTAGGAGAAGGGGGGCGGCGCCCCCCTTTCCTTCTCCCTCCCCACTTCTTTCCCCCTCCTAGTAGGAGTCCTACTCCTACTAGGAGGAGGACTCCTCCTTGGCGTGCCATAGAGGCCGGCCGGCCTCCTCCCCTTGATCCTTTATATATGGGGGCAGGGGGCACCCCTTGACACACAAGTTGATCCACGTGATCATATTCTTAGCCGTGTGCGGTGCCCCCTTCCACCATAGTCCTCGATAATATTGTAGCGGTGCTTAGGTGAAGCCCTGCGACAGTAGTACATCAAGATTGTCACCACGCCGTCGTGCTGACGGAACTCTTCCCCGACACTTTGCTGGATCGGAGTCCGTGGATCGTCATCGAGCCGAACGTGTGCTAGAACTCGGAGGTGCCGTAGTTTCGGTGCTTGATCGGTCGAGCCGTGGAGACGTACGACTACATCAACCAAACGCTTCCGTTGTCGATCTACAAGGGTACGTAGATCACACTCTCCCCCTCTCGTTGCTATGCATCACCATGATCTTGTGTGTGCGTAGGAATTTTTTTGAAATTACTACGTTCCCCAACACGTGATGCCTATATACATGATCATGCCTAGATATTCTCATAACTATGCTCAATTCTGTCAATTACTCAACAGTAATTTGTTCACCCACCGTAGAATACTTATGCTCTTGAGAGAAGCCACTAGTGAAACCTATGGCCCCCGGGTCTATTCTCATCATATCAATCTCCATCACTTTAATCTTGTTTTGCTTTTTTACTTTGCCTTTACTTTTTTACTTTGCATCCTTATACCAAAAATACCAAAAATATTATATCTATTAGATCTCACTCTCGTAAGTGACCGTGAAGGGATTGACAACCCCTAATCGCGTTGGTTGCGAGTAGCTATTGTTTTGTGCAGGTACGAGGGACTTGAGCGTGGCCTCCTACTGGATTGATACCTTGGTTCTCAAAAACCGAGGGAAATACTTATACTACTCTACTGCATCATCCCTTCCTCTTCGGGGAAAACCAACGCAAGCTTAAGACGTAGCACCCCGCCGCCGCACCCGAACACGCTCGCCACCGCCCCCTGCACGCACCTCGCCGGCCCTGCCCGTGGTCCCTGTTCGCCACCGCTCGCGCCGCCCGCATATGTTTCTCCGGCGCCGCGCCCCACCGCTGTCTATCGCCGCCTCACTTGCGTGCCCCTCCAGTGCGGCGCCATCTCCAGGTGCCATCGCCGCCTCCACCGCTCGTCCTCGCCACTGTTTCGCCGCGCTACTCCGACCGCCTGGGCGGCGCTGTGGCCTCCGGCCTCCTCTGCTCCGGCGCCCGGCCGGGTACGCCCGCCCCTGGCCGTGCGCCCGCTCGGGACAAACCCGCGGCGCCTGGTGCCCATTTAGCCCGGTGCCCGCAACCACCCCCTGGGCCTATGACGAACGGGGCCCACGCCCAGGACGAAAAAAAGTAATAAAAATAAATAAATAAATAATAATAATAGTTAATTAATTAATTAACTTAATTAATCCTGTTTAGTTAGCTAATTAACTTAATTAACCTGTGTTAGTTAACCTAATAACCTAATTAGTCTTTTTAATCTGTTAGGTTAGTAAAACAGTGCATGACAAGGGGGCCCCACCCCCTGTTGACTAGTCAAAGTTTGACTGGTCAACTGGGACCCCTTGGACCCACATGTCAGCCCCTCTGGTGCACTTATGTGTACCCAGAGCTGGGGTGCACCTAGCAATTCACATTATTTCAAATTAAAATAATTAAATAAATCCCAAAAATGATTTAAATCTTTTAAAATCAATATAAAATAAACCGTAGCTCGGATGGGAAAACTTTGTACATGAAAGTTGTCTAGAACGACGAGACAAACCCGGACATGCAGCCCGTTCGTCCGCCACGCATCCCTAGCATAGCGAACACGCCACTTTCCCCCTCCAGTTCAACTGTCAGAAAACGCGAAACACCAGGAATATTTTCCCGGATGTTTCCCCCCTTCACCGGTACCACCTCGTACCGCGTTAGGGCACCCCTAGCACCGATACTTTTCATGTCATGCATCGCTATGCATCTGTTTGCTTAATATTTATTGTTTCTTTCCCCTCTTCTCTCGCTAGACACCGAGACCGACGCTGCTGCTACCCAGTACGACTACGATGTTGACGACCCCTCTCTCTTGCCAGAGCAACCAGGCAAGCCCCCCCCCCTTGATCACCAGATATCGCCTACTCTTCTCTATACTGCTTGCATTAGAGTAGTGTAGCATGTTACTGCTTTTCGTTAATCCTATCTTGATGCATAGTCTGTCCTTGCTACTACTGTTGTTACCTTTACCTGCAATCCTAATGCTTAGTATAGGATGCTAGTTTATCATCAGTGGCCCTACATTCTTGTCCATCTGCCATGCTATACTATCGGGCCGTGATCACTCGGGAGGTGATCACGGGTATATACTATATACTTTATACATGATACATGTGATGACTAAAGTCGGGTTGGCTCGAGGAGTACCCGTGGTTGATTCACGAATTGGGGGCTGGAAGGACATACTTTCCTGACAGCCCTCTATGTGGATCTTTGTGGCGAAGCGACAGGGCAGGTTGAGACCACCTAGGAGAGAGGTGGGCCTGGTCCTGGTCAGCGTTCATGGTTATTTCAAGATAACACGTTTAACGAGATCTTGGTATTTGATCTGAGTATCGCTACTGGCCTATACACACTAACCATCTACGCGGGGACAGTTATGGGCACTCGACGTCGTGGTATCAGCCGAATCCTTCGTGACGTCAGCGACTGAGCAGCACGCGCCGGATTGGACTGGAACGCCTGCTAGGCTAGGTCTGCTTCCGGCCGCCCTCGCAACGTGCAGGTGTGCAATGGGCGATGGGCCCAGACCCCTGTGCCATAGGATTTAGACCGGCGTGCTGACCTCTCTATTGTGCCTAGGTAGGGATGCGACGTGTTGATCTTCCGAGGCCAGGCATGACCCAGGAAAGTGTGTCCAGCCAAATGGGATCGAGCGTGTTGGGTTATGTGGTGCACCCCTGCAGGGAAGTTAATCTATTCGAATAGCCGTGATCTTCGGTAACAGGACGACTTGGAGTTGTACCTTGACCTTATGACAACTAGAACCGGATACTTAATAAAACACACCCTTCCAAGTGCCAGATACAACCGGTGATCGCTCTTTCACAGGGCAACGAGGGGAGGATCATCGGTTAGGATTATGCTATGCGATGCTACTTGGTGAACTTACCATCTACTCTCTTCTCCTGCTGCAAGATGGAGGGTACCAGAAGTGTAGTCTTCGACATGACTAGCTATCCCCCTCTTATTCCGGCATTCTGCAGTTCAGTCCACATATGATACCCCTTTTGCCATTTGATACCAATGCATACGTTTGTAGTGTAGCTCCTTGCTTGCGAGTACTTTGGATGAATACTCATGGTTGCTTTACTTCCCCTTTTCCCCCTTCCTTTACCCAGTTTTTGCGACCAGACATTGGAGTCCAGGAGCTAGACGCCACTGTCGACGACGACTACTACTACTACTCGGGAGGTGCCTACTACTACGTGCAGCCCGCTGACGGCGACCAGGAGTAACTTAGGAGGATCCCAGGCAGGAGGCCTGCGCCTCTTTCAATCTGTATCTCAGTTTGTGCTAGCCTTCTTAAGGCAAACTTGTTTAACTTATGTCTGTACTCAGATATTGTTGCTTCCGCTGACTCGTCTATGATCGAGCTCTTGTATTCGATCCTTCGAGGCCCCTGGCTTGTAATATGATGCTTGTATGACTTATTTTATTTGTAGAGTTGTGTTGTGATATCTTCCCGTGAGTCCCTGATCTTGATCGTACATGTTTGCATGTATGATTAGTGTACAATTGAATCGAGGTATTTCACAAGTTGGTATCAGAGCCGACTGCCTGTAGGAATCCCCCTTCCAAACTCCTTTGCCAAAGTTGAGTCTAGACATTGAAAAACGTTTACTAACATGACTGTGCGGCTGACGGGCCCACGTCGCCATTGGGTGGTATTAGGATCTTTTATTCCTCGACCTATACTCTGGGACTCTGATCTCTCTTCTATTCGGGTTAAATGAATTTGCTAAACTCTGACATTAGGTTCTCGTAACAACTTTCTCCCGAAGAGCCCCTTGTTACAGATGATCGTCTGCTGCACCAGAAGGATCTGAAGATACTCTCCGATGTTCTCTCGATACTTGTGCCATCGCTTATGCAATTCCATTCCATCGATAAACCCCTATGGATAACCATGTATACTCGCCATTCATACAATGTTTCCCAGTTGATCTTGTTACTACAAGATACCCCGAAATTCTCTCTATTGTTCTGAGAATCCTTTTAGCTTAGTGCCTTGCTGTTCTTTGTCACCTAAATACCCCTACGAATAATTCTCGCACTTACTGAGTATCCGCTCATCCCCACTTGATTCAAGTATTTCACAAAAGTCTTCGTAATACCGTTCGTTCTTATGAAAATCCTCAATAGCCTATTGCTCTTGATAATTCTTGCTTGCTAGCATTATGATTAATCCAATAAGTCTGGTAATCTTATTGGCATCCTTTGTCATTGTCATCTAGAGTGTATTGATTTGATATGCTGCGGATGCTTGCAATCCTCAGGATTTATCCTTCTGGCTCAGACATCATTTTAAACATGAGCTGGTTCTCGACCAATCGGATTGCCATCGATTGTACCCCTAAGCATACACAACTTATCTATCCTTAATCAGAGTGTTTGCTTCTGATCCCTTGATTGGAAACCATAATTCTTTTGCATTTGAGCTTTGAATTAGTCAGTTGTTACTATAGTCTAATCTCCTTGCATTGTTTCTTCCTCTGGTTGAGTACCGATGCTCACCTCAGATCGTTTGAGGACCACCGGATCCTTTGTTGGATTTTATCCGATAGCGTCCTTCATATTCAATCACTTTGGAAGTTCTTTCACCATTGGTAAATCCTATCCTCTGATTGACCAACCATGCTCTACTTTCGAGCTTGTGCTATTTACTCCTGAAGTTTGTGGTATATGTTCCTAAGAGACCCTGATGGGTTGAACCTATGCCTTCCTTACTCTGTGTGAACCCGAAGGATTTCACGGGTCATACTTATCTAGTATTGCGCCAGGTAAAGCTTTCAACAACTAATGTCATTTTCGAAGAGCGAGAAGTGATCGAAAGGTTATACATTGAAGAAGTGGGAGTCGACCTTGAACTTTGTGTTCATGCCCATGGACACGATGTGGAACCTACCATAGAAGCTTCTTGTAATAATAACTATTTCCTTGCTATAATATCATCTAGTATCTATGAATTGATCCTTTGCAATCGTGGTTCTTACCATATTTTCTCTTTGATCCCATTTCTCGGACAAGTTAAAGCACTTGTCTTTTGCAAGTCAATACCCCAGTCCAACCTCTAGTTTGATCTATCGTCGAGTATTACCCTTTGGTATCTCGAGAATAACTAAGAACTGCGTTGCATCTTATGGGTCTTCATCAGCTATTATTTCTCACCAATTCCAATTTTTCATGGGTTTTGAGTTGTTAGTCGCTCAAGAAACACCGCTAAGTGAACCGATTCCGCACTGTGATTCAACAACTCTTAGTAATCTTCATTGCTTATGAGTTTGTACTCGATCATGTCATTCCCAGCTGATTGACTACATCATCATCATTAGGTTGACTGCTTGACCATTCTACCTATGTCCTTCATCCTCGGGACACAATCCCAACAGTGCACTAAGCTTACATCAAACTTTCACCATCATATTGTTTGTCTTGAGAGACAACTCTAAATTCTGAGATAACATCTTATCTATGGTTATAATAGCCTTTTGCTTCACCATTCCCTTGGCTTGATGTCATCGCCGAGCGATTGCATCTTCATGGAGCCTCTCAACAAAATTTGTTGTGATCATCATCAACATTTTAACTCCTTCCAGGATACCGATCGAATTCATGATGAGAAATACCATCCTTCCCTCGATGATTTGTGTTATCATCGACCACCTTATTGCCTTCCGTTCAACACAAACTAGTTCGTGTTTTGTGTATACCTTGAGATCCTTGCTACCCAGCATTTGTTCTTCTTTACCTTGGAGTATTACCATCTTTTATGTCAAGAATGTCATGAGAATTTCACCAAATCTTGAGAGTTCTTGGTATTGAGATACTTCTCACCCTCACCATTATTTCTTGGTCCCCGTATTGATTCTAACCGGGATACCAACACGTGAACCGTGCTGCTTGGGTTCTGTACTTCTAGCAACCCTATTGCTTTGAAGTTAATGGTCGATATTTCATTCTTAGACCATTGGGTATTGAAACACCATTCTGACATCATTCCTACCTAAGCCCATATCTCGGGTGCACCTTTCAACCAATGTTTAATTGTGTATGTCTTTCCTCGAGCATACATCGTTATATCATTTGATATGACTAATGTTATCTCCTTGTTCACATAATTGTGGAAAACCATCTTTTTGGAAATCTTGACGAAATGTTGCTGAATCCATCATCCACCTCCTCATCTCTCCTTGGATTAATGATGAACTCTTGTTTCGGAACTCGCTTCCATAGTTCATTTCCTGAAAATCTTACAATGTCAACTCGTCAATTGTGTTGCACCTTTTCTTCTCAGGCATCCCGAGTCTGAGGTATCCTGCCAATCAGATCTGAATCTCGGTCAGATATGATGGTTGTAACTTATTTCCAAGAGTTATAACATTGGTCTTTATGTGACCCGGTAAGGTGATGTCGTGCCTAGCACACCTGGCCGGAGGCCCTATTGTTATAGATTCCTTTTTCAGCAAGGTTATCCATTCTTCCGTGAGGAAATTGTAAGACTTATTCCACAAGTTAATCCTGATGGATCCTTTGTGTTTCCAAAGTCTAACCTTTGCTCGAAGACCATGTCGATGCTATCTCGAAGCATGTTTGTGGTACTCCGATTTTCAACAAGAACATTTGAAGCCCAATGCTAAATGTTTCCTGCTCAATTATCCAAACACCGCTGTATGGGTAATGTCATGAAATTTGTCTCCCCTACCTAAAGAGTTTTCTACATTATATCCTATCATGGATATCATGCTCTGCTTGTCCTTGGGAAGGATATACCTTGAAATAGATGTTTAAACACATTTCCCTTTTCCTTGTTCTGTTTAATCTGATGATCATATTTTCCTTCCATTGATTGGTTTAACGTTGCTTGTGATCTATATGATCTAAGCAGTAATATTCTCCTGCTTATGTAAACACCCCGGTGTACAATTCTGTCAGCGAGACCCTGTTACTATTGTTGATGACATTCTGGTAGCCACCGATGAACGAGAACCTTGCCTATTGGTCCGCCTCGTTAAACGAGCAGGAAAATGGTTCTCTTCGTCCCTTGCCCTTGGTACTGACGTTGTTGCTGACATAATCGACAGGCCACCCTCTGACATACCTTGCTTGCATGATCACGCAAGATGTCTCCGCCCTTCCTACTTTTAACCCACATGGTGGGCCCATAACCCACAGCTCCACAGGATCGAAACCTGACTCTCATGTACAACCCTGTCTCTAATGTTTATTCCCCAAGCTTGGCTTCGTATTTAATTCACGGGCCACCTTCCTAGTGCTCTATTATGATGTTAGACGCAATACTTACTCTCACTACTCTGAACCCTTGTCTCACTCTGGTTCAGACTTCGAGCAACCATCTATCCTCTTGGAACCTCTTATGGTACCTTCGTACCTTACTCTCGATGTATTTTATATGTTCAACTCGATAGATAATCTTATGCTCATTCATAGGTTAACCCTAGATGGTTTCCCTCATAAACATTCTGTCGTAGCTGAGCTGCCCCTTACCTATTCGTAAGTACGTTGGAGTGCCTGAAGAAAAGGACGACTTTGCCATAATGACCTGAAGCAGAGAAATGAAGACGTCAACGTAATGGATCGACCTCTTCGAGAAGAGAAACTAAGATCGAGAAGACTCATTAGAATTTCGCAACCAAATCCCTTCCCCCTTACCTCCGCTCTTAAATCTCGGGACGAGATTTCTTGTAGTGGAGGAGAATTGTGATGCCCGGATATTTAAGCTACAGTAATTCTCTGTTAATGATGCCACGTCACTTCGATTACTGTTGCTAATCTCACGTTAGTTCGAAACCGATTCTAATTCAAATCCAAAATCAAGCAAACAATAAAAGTTTTCAAATATTAAAATTAAAATGTTCGGAGTGAACCAAATATTGCATAGATAACTATGGTGGAGAAACCACACCTTTATAAAATGTTTAAATAATATGAGATGAATAAAACAGCAGCAAAAACAATTATTTAAATACCTTTTGTAATTAATAAAATGTCAAACTAATTTATTGAAGACTGGAATTTTTGAGTATGGACTAAGTTGAGATACTAATTTACATGCTAAGTATGTATTTTACTAAAACTAAAATAATAGGATACAAAACTATAATAGAAAAAGTAAAATGTATAAAAAGTAAAAAAACAAAACAAAAGAAAGGACCCCCCCCCACCGGGCCAACCAGCCCAACTAGCCACCAGGCCGGCCCAAATAGCCCACCCCCACTCCCCACTTATTCCCCAGAGAAACAGAACCCTAACCCTCGATCCATCCCACTTCCCCCACTCCCCCCCACATCACACACTCCTCCCTCGTCCGCCTCTCGATCCTGATCTGGATCAGGAAGAGGAGCCAA
>NC_041380.1:118361244-118364584 GCF_002162155.2 Triticum dicoccoides
GCAGCCGAACGCGCTCGCCACCGCCCCCTGCAGGCACCTCGTCGGCCCCGCCCGTGGCCCCTGTTCGCCGCCGCTCGCGCCGCCCGCATATGTTTCGCCGGCACCGGGCCCCACCGCTTCCTATCGCCGCCTCGCTGGCGTGCCCCTCCACCGCGGCGCCATCTCCAGGCGCCATCACCGCCTCCACCGCTCGTCCTCGCCGCCATTTCGCCGCACCACTCTGACCGCCTAGGCGGCGGTGTGGCCTCCGGCCTCCTCTGCTCCGGCGCTCGGCCGAGTACGCGCGTCCCTGGGCGTGGGTCCGTTCGGGCCACACCCGCGGGGCCCGGTGCCCATTTCGCCCGGCGCCCGCAACCTCCCCCTGGGCCTATGACGAATGGGGCCCACGCCTAGGACGAAAAAGGTAATAAAAATAAATAAATAAAAATAGTTAATTAATTAACTAAATAATTAACTTAATTAATCATGTTTAGTTAGCTAATTAACTTAATTAACCTGTGTTAGTTAACCTAATAACCTAATTAGTCTTTTTAATCTGTTAGGTTAGTAAAACAGTGTATGACAAGGGGGCCCCACCCCCTATTGACCAGTCAAAGTTTGACTGGTCAACTGGGACCCCTTGGACCCACATGTCAGCCCCTCTGGTACACTTATGTGTACCCAGAGCTGGGTGCACCTAGCAATTCACATTATTTTGAATTAAAATAATTAAATAAATCCTAAAAATGATTTAAATCTTTTAAAATCAATATAAAATAAACCGTAGCTCGGATGGAAAAACTTTGTACATGAAAGTTTTTCAGAATGACGAGACAAACCCGGATATGCAGCCCATTCGTCCGGCATGCATCCCTAGCATAGCGAACACACAACTTTCCCCCTCCGGTTCAACTGTCCGAAAACGCGAAACACCGGGAATATTTTCTTGGATGTTTTCCCCCTTCACCAGTACCACCTCGTACCGTGTTAGGGCACCCGTAGCACCGATACTATTCATGTCATGCATTGCTATGCATCTATTTGCTTAATATTTATTGTTTCTTCCCCCTCTTCTCTCGCTAGACATCGAGACCGATGCCGCTGCTACCCAGTACGACTACGGTGTTGACGACCCCTCTCTCTTGCCAGAGCAACCAGGCAAGCCCCCCCCTTGATCACCAGATATCGCCTACTCTTCTCTATACTGCTTGCATTAGAGTAGTGTAGCATGTCACTGCTTTCCGTTAATCCTATCCTGATGCATAACCTGTCCTTGCTACTACTGTTGTTACCTTTACCTGCAATCCTAATGCTTAGTATAGGATGCTAGTTTATCATCAGTGGCCCTACATTCTTGTCCGTTTGCCATGCTATACTATCGGGCCGTGATCACTCGAGAGGTGATCACGAGTATATACTATATACTTTATACATGATACATGTGATGACTAAAGTCGGGTTGGCTCGAGGAGTACCCACGGTTGATTCACGAATTAGGGTCTGGAAGGACATACTTTCCCGACAGCCCTCTGTGTGGATCTTTGTGGCGAAGCGACATGGCACGTTGAGACCACCTAGGAGAGAGGTGGGCCTGGCCCTGGTCGGCGTTCACGGTTATTTCAAGATAACACGTTTAACGAGATCTTGGTATTTGATCTGAGTCTGGCTACTGGCCTATACACACTAACCATCTACGCGGGGACATTTATGGGCACTCGACGTTGTGGTATCAGCCGAAGCCTTCGTGACGTCAGCGACTGAGCGGCGCGCGCCGGATTGGACTGGAACGCCTGCTAGGCTAGGTCTGCTTCCGGCCGCCCTCGCAACGTGCAGGTGTGTAATGGGCGATGGGCCCAGACCCCTGTGCCATAGGATTTAGACCGACATGGTGACCTCTCTATTGTTCCTAGGTAGGGCTGCGACGTGTTGATCTTCCGAGGCCAGGCATGACCCAGGAAAGTGTGTCCGGCCAAACAGGATCGAGCGTGTTGGGTTATGTGGTGCACCCGTGCAGGGAAGTTAATCTATTCGAATAGCCGTGATCTTCGGTAATAGGACGACTTGGAGTTGTACCTTGACCTTATGACAACTAGAACCGGATACTTAATAAAACACACCCTTCCAAGTGCCAGATACAACCGGTGATCGCTCTCTCACAGGGCGACGAGGGGAGGATCATCGGTTAGGATTATGCTATGCGATGCTACTTGGTGAACTTACCATCTACTCTCTTCTCCTGCTGCAAGATGGAGGTTACCAGAAGCGTAGTCTTCGACAGGACTAGCTATCCCCCTCTTATTCCGGCATTCTGCAGTTCAGTCCACATATGATACCCCTTTTGCCATTTGATACCAATGCATACATTTGTAGTGTAGCTCCTTGCTTGCGAGTACTTTGGATGAGTACTCACGGTTGCTTTACTCCCCCTTTTCCCCCTTCCTTTACCCGGTTGCTGCGACCATACGTTGGAGTCCAGGAGCCAGACGCCACTGTCGACGACAACTACTACTACTCGGGAGGTGCCTACTACTACGTGCAGCCCGCTGACGGCGACCAGGAGTAACTTAGGAGGATCCCAGGCAGGAGGCATGCGCCTCTTTCGATCTGTATCTCAGTTTGTGCTAGCCTTCTTAAGGCAAACTTGTTTAACTTATGTCTGTACTCAGATATTGTTGCTTCCGCTGACTCGTCTATGATCGAGCTCTTGTATTCGAGCCTTCGAGGCCCCTGGCTTGTAATATGATGCTTGTATGACTTATTTTATTTGTTGAGTTGTGTTGTGATATCTTCCCGTGAGTCCCTGATCTTGATCGTACACGTTTGCGTGTATGATTAGTGTACGATTGAATCGAGGTATTTCACAGGCGGTGAGGGACTGATACGTCTCTAACGTATGTATAATTTTTGATTGTTCCATGCACTACAAAAAAGACACATCCATGACATTTTGGGCCGAACAAATTTTTTTTTGTCATACATATGACACTTCTATGACGATATTTGTGACAAAACCCGGTATCATCATAGATGTGGTGGGCTCATACTTCTATGACAAAAAATCATGACAGAAAATGGGCTTTTCGTCCTGGGCAGGCCGGAGACGCAGTTGCATGACATTCTTTGGGCCGTCCATGACGGAAAAACCATGGTAGAAGCGAGGGCGAGGAAACTTTCGGGGAGTTCCGGTTACGGTGGGAGGTCGGGGGCCGAGCGATGCGCATTTCTCTCGTACACGTACGCGCGTGTGTGCGAGGCGTTGGCTCTAACTGAACCCGAGCGAGGCATTGGGCTCTAACTGAACCCGAGCGATTGCACTGCAGGCTACGCGTTACTAAACTCGAGCGATCGATCGATGGCTGTT
>NC_041380.1:118364823-118372750 GCF_002162155.2 Triticum dicoccoides
TCGATGCTGCCTCTGGATGAACAGTGAGCGTTGTGGGGGGGGGGGTTGGATGAACAGTTCCCGGTGGGGGTGGATGAACAGGACCCCGTGGTGTTGCCTCTGGATGAACAGGACCCCGATCGATCGAGCCGGTTGGGGCTGGATGAATAGGACCCCGTGGAGGGCTGGATGAATAGGACCACCCCGTGGAGGGTAGGATGAACAGTAGACGATGGAGGGCAGGATGAACAGTAGCCCGTGGAGGGGTGGTTGAACAGGAGCCCGTGGAGAGGGCTGGTTGAACAATGGCCGATGGAGTAGCGCGCGGTGGAGGCTGGATGAACAGGAGCCCGTGGATGAACAGTCGCAGGTGGAGGCTGGAGGACATCGACGGTGGATGAACAGTAGCTCGTGGAGGCTGGAGGGGGTCGATGGTGGAGATGAACAGTATCCCGTGGAGTCCCGTTTTGCGGTACACCACACCCCTCTCGATGAACAGGACCCCTGTTTCGACTGTAGCGCTCCAACACAAGTCCGTTTCCTCTGTTTTGCGGTACGCCACACCCCTCCCGATGAACAGGACCCCCGTTTCGACCGTAGGAGGTCCGTTTCATCCGTTTTGCAGTATGCCACACCCCTCCCAATGAACAGGACCCCTGTTTCGACCGTAGGAGGTCTGTTTCCTCCGTTTTGTGGTACGCCAGACCCCTCCCGATCAACAGGACCTCGTTCCGAACGTAGGAGGTCAGTTTCCTCCGTTGTGCGGTATGCCAGGCCTCGTTCCATCGCCTCTTCCGTCCAAGCCCTCCCAATGAACACGACCACACATTCCGTTCTGACCCAGCCGGTTGGCTCCCACACGTTCCGTTGCCTCCCATGAACACGACGCATTCCGTTGCCTCCCCATGAACACGACGCATTCCGTTGCCTCCCCATGAACACGACGACGACGTTGTTTCTCCGTTCCGACCCAGCCATGTACACGAGCCCTGGCCGTACGTATGCACGAGTAGGCGTTCGAGACCCCGCCCGTATGTACACATACGTGGCCGTATGTTCTTTCTTGCACCCTGGCCGTTGTACGTACGTGTACATGCTACATGCGCGCCTCTACTACGACACGTGCGCGCCTCTACATTGACCAGTATGTACGTACATGTTCGCGACCAGAATGACAACACTACGTACGCTTCGACCAGGTGGGTCCCGACTGTCAGACATTTCCTTGCCTGCGAAGATGTAGCTCATGGGTCCCAACAGTCAGGGGGCGAATCGTTTTTTGCCCGGACGCACTTCCTTGCGTGCGAAGATGTAGCTGGTGGGTCCTAGCAGTCAGGGGGAAACGTTTTTTCCACGAAATACAGTGGCCCGTCCGGTGGGTCCCAGCTGTCAGGTGGAGGAATCATTATTTTCCGCGTAATAAGGAGGCACTTCCTTGCTGCGGCCATGGACCCAGCTGTCAGCCTCTCCACGTACAGTCCATGTCCGATGGAAGTCGTTCCTTGACCATGTTGACCCGCGCCGCGCCGAGAGCACCAGGGCGGTGGACGATGGTGAGGCCTAGGAAGGGGACGACACGGAGGCAGGGAAGACTCGGCAGTTGTTTCCCACGCGGAGGGGAGTATGACTTTACGAGGGTTTACTGGTTCGTCTGCCGTCGCCGGAGAATAACAGCAAGTGTGGGTGAGTAGAGGGATGGCTAGGCCAGCGATAGGAGTACGGTCGGGCGGTGAGGCCTGCGCGGCAGCACAGCCGGCCGCGAGGAGGAGGGAGAAGGCAGTCCCGCCGGCGCTTGTTTGAGCGGCTGGAGCAGGAAGAGCAGAGATTGAAGAAGCACGACGGCCGTTGGATGGACATCCAACAGTCAGTGCTTGTGCGTCAACCTTTTTTTTAGGAAAGCCTCAAATCTGTGGAAAACAGCATACAACCCATCTTCCATTATTTCTAATAATTTACAGCCCATTTGCTAATTCTTAAGGGTTTTTGGAGCTCATATTCTTTTTGTTAGCATTACAGCCCATATTGTGGCAACGGTTAAAAAATTATATGAAATTTTGCATATTTCGGTGCGGTCCGAACTATTTTTAATTCCGAAATTTCGACTCACATTCAAACTGATTTTAAAAATAAATGTATATCAATATAAAATCTAACAAATTCTCCACGCGTAAAAATTAATGTAATTTAAAATCTTGAAATGAAAAAAAGATATTTGAAACAAATTGCTGGTTTGATGTGTTTTAAAAATGTACAACCCATTTCTCATTACCGATGGGCCATTTTCTCGGCCAGCTGAATGAAAGCTCTCCTTGTCTTGAAAGATTTGTAGCCCAACAGGCCTGACAAAGCGACTTACTTGGCAAATCACAAAAAAACTGGGCTGTGGCTGTGGACCCTGCTGTCAGCCTCTCCACGTACAGTACTCTTCCGATGGAAGTCGTTCCTTGACCACATTGAGCACGCCACGCGGAGAGCACCACGGCGGTGGACGACGATGAGGCCTAGGAAGGGGACGACGCGGCAGTGGAAGCCCACACGGAGAGGACTACGAGGGTTCACTGGTTCGGCTGTGGTGTGAGGTTGCCGTCGCCGCAGGGCCTGGCCAGCGGTGGGAATAGTAGGGGGCGGTGAGGCCTCTGCAGCAGCAGAACCGGCCATGGGAGGCAGGAGCATGCGGCACGACCGGCGCTGCTTTGGGCGGCTGGAGCAAGAAGACCAGAGGTTGAAGAAGCACTACGGCCGTTGGATGGACATCGTACGATCACTGGAGCTAGAGTCGTTCATATTGACTAAGTTGACAAAGCCCTTCGTCCCCGTCAACTTAGTAGGCCCACAAGTCAGCCTCCCAGCAAGGTGGGTCCCAGCTAGCTGGGGGAGTATTCATTTTTTTGTGCGTAATAAGGAGGCACTTCCGGTGGGTCTGAGCTGACAGCGGGGGGAATGTTTTTTTCGCGAAATACGGTGGCCCGTCTGGTGGGTCCCAGCAGTTAGGGGGAAACGATTTTTTTTCACAAAATACTGGTGGCCCATCCGGTGGGTCCCCGCTGTCAGGTGGAGGAATAATTATTTTCCGCGTAATAAGGAGGCACTTCCTTGCGGCTGCCGTGGACCCAGCTGTCAGCCTCTCCACTAGAGTACTCTTCCGATGGAAGTCGGTCGTTGACCACATTGACCACGCCGAGCCAAGAGCACCACGGCGGTGGATGACGGCGAGGCCTAGGAAGGGGACGACGCGGAGCCGTGCAAGACGCGGCAGTGGATGCCCACGCGGAGAGGAGTACGAGCGTTCACTGGTTTGGCTGCGGTGTGAGGCTGCCGTCGCCGCAGAATAACAGGGGGTGTGGGTGAGTGGAGGGATGGCCTGGCCAGTGGTGGGGGTAGTATGGGGGCGGTGAGGCCTCCGCAGTAGCACAGCCGGCCACGGGAGGCAGGAGCAGGCGGCATGACTGGCGCTGCTTTGGGCGGCTGGAGCAAGAAGACCAGAGGTTGAAGAAGCACTATGGCCGTTGGATGGACATCATACGGTCACTGGAGTATTGACTAAGTTGACAAAGCTCTCCGTCCCTGTCAACTTAGTAGGCCCACAAGTCAGCCCAACAATATGGTGGGTCCCAGCTAGCAGGGGGGTATTCATTTTTTTGGGCGTAATAAGGAGGCACTTCCTTGCGTGCGAAGATATAGCTGGTGGGTCCGACCTGTCAGCGGGGGGAACGTTTTTTCGCGAAGTACAGAGGCCCTTCCCATGGGTCCTAGCTGTCAGGCGGAGGAATAATTATTTTGCGCGTAATAAGGAGGCATTTCCTTGCGTGCGGCCATGGACCCAGCTGTCAGCCTCTCCACATACAGTCCACTTCCGATGGATGTCGTTCATTGACCATGTTGACCAGGACGCGCCGAGAGCACCAGGGCAGTGGACGACGGCGAGGCCTAGGAAGGGAACGAAACGGAGCCAGGGAATACTCGGTAGTTGTTTCCCACGCGGAGGAGTACGAGATTTTACTGGTTCGTCTGCCGTCGCCGGAGAATAACATCATGTGTGGGTGAGTAGAGGGATGGCTAGGCCAGCGATGGGAGTACGATGGGGCCGTGAGGCCTGCGCGACAGCATGGCTGGCCGCGGGAGGAGGGAGCAGGCAGTCTTGCCAGCGGTTGTTTGAGCGGCTTGAGCATGAAGAGCAGAGATTGAAGAAGCACGGCAGCCGTTGGATGGACATCCAACAGTCACTGCTCTCGTGTGTTGACTAAGTTGACAGGGCGTTGCGTGTGCGTCAACCTTTTTTTATGAAAGCATACGCGTCAACCTGTAGTAGGCACACAAGTCAGCCTCAAATCTGTGGAAAACGTCATATAGCCCATCTGCCATTATTTCTAATAATGTAAAACCCATTTGCTAATTCTTAAGAATTTTTTTGGAGCCCATCTTCTTTTTGTTAGCATCGCACCCCATATTGTGGCCACAGTTAAAAAGTATATGAAATTTTGCATATTTCGGTGCGGTCAACTGTTTTTAATCCAGAAATATCGATTCACATTCAAACTATTTTGAAAAATAATTTATATAAATATAAAATCCAAATAATTGTCCATGCATAAAAATCAATGGAATTTAAGATCTTGTAATGAAAAAAATTGAAACTAATTCCCGATTTGATGTGTTTAAAAAATATACAACCCATTTCTGGGCAAACCGAATGAAACTCTCCTCGTCTTGAAAGATTTGCAGCCCAGCAGGGCCGATAAAGCAAGTAGGCATTGTTTGGGTATTTCTTTAAAAAAAAATAGAACTGGGCTAGCCATTTTCAGGAAGAAAAAAACACAACTAGGCTCATGATGTGGTAAACATAAATAAAACCCTGGCTAGACGGGCCGCAGCCCCCGCACAACCCCGTTGTTACCCTTATCCGTCGCTAAAACTAGTATAAATAACAACTGCTTGTTCCTCAAAAAAAACTGCTACTTGCTGGGTCCCTGGTGTCAGCCGCTCGTAGTGTAATTCTCTCGTTTATTTACTACGTTGATAATGGCGTGAGCCCCAGATGTCCAACCATTAGGAGGAACCATATTTTTGGGCTTGCACTATAGAGGCACTTGCTTGCGTACTGCCATAACGCTGGTGGGTCCCTACTGTCATCATCTCCACATACAATCATCTCCTTGTTCCTCTCGGTTGTTGACGACGTTGACAACACAAGAGGGCGGCGCACCGCGCACGGCGAGCAAATCAAGGCCGCAAGGCGGAGGACGACGGCGAGGCCTCGGATGGAATGAACAGGAGCCGTTGAAGATGCGCCGGTCCAGTCGCAGGCGGAGGGGAGTACGAGGGTTGACTGGTTCGGGCGCGGGTGCGTGTTGGGGCTGACGTCGCCGGAGAATAACAAGATGTGTGGGGGAATAGAGGGAGGGACTGGCCAACGTTGGAGGGTACGTACAGTAGGGCGGCGGAGGCGTAGCCAGCCATGGGAGGCGGGAGCAGGCGGAGCCGACGGGGTGGTTTGGTTTGGGCGATTGGAGGAAGAAGACAAGAGATAGAAGGTACACGACAGATGTTGGATGTCAATCCAACGGCTGGTAGGCCGAATCGTTTGTTGACTGGCTAGTAAGTCGACACCACCTTGGGTAGGCTATTTCCTCGCAGGTCCCAAATGTCAGAATCCAAATCTGTCACGGTCATGCAGCCTTTCTTATGAAAATTTACAGCCCATTTGATGTGCTAATTTGAAATAAGTTTGTGGGTGCTGGTGGGGGCTAATCACTTGGCTTCTTAAATGCACAGTGAGCTCAAGCAGCCGGCGAGAGTGATGTTATTTCCCTTGGTTTGGATTTGTTACAATATTTCACTCTAAATTAAACGAATGGCAAGCCATTTGCCTTGTTTCAAAGAAAATATGACAGTCACAACCGAGTTGAAAAGGGCAGGAACATCTAACTCCAGCTTACAAACTGTACAAAAGCACGAGGGTTAATTGTTCATCAGGTTTACAAAAAAAACCAAATTGAAAAGGGCAACAACATCTAACTCCAGCACTGTTTTCGGCAGTCACAGTCAAATGGATCAGTCAGGTCCATAGAATGAACATCCTGGGTCATAAAATTTACTGGATTATGACCACAATATGTTGTAAATAGAAGCCCAACATGTTCAGAAGCTCTTTTGCCCACCTGAAACTCCTTTTTTTGCTCTTCGACATACCCATCCATCAAAACCATGCCGCTGATAAACTTAAGCCTGATGGACAATAGTAACCTCGCATTCAGCAGGAAGAATGTGACAAATCTTGTGTTTGCACGGTCGGCTACATATCGGTCTAGCGTTATTGTCTTCAATCGAATCTCATGAGAAGTGAGAAAATCCCGATGCTTACGAATCCACCGATTGGTTATAACTTTCTTACCCCATCCTGTTGCCTAAATAGACATGAATATTGAAAACAGTTAAGGTCTAAAAGAAGAGTGTCGAAAGAGCAACAACTGAACGGTTAATTCTAGTACACTATATGCGGGCTTCCAATGTGCGTGAAATTATCACCTTTATATACAACTTCTCCAGACATGGAAAGCATTGGAGCAAGCCAATAATCTTGTTTAGTTCAAAACTATTCATTTGGATATATAAGATCTTGACAGAATCCAGCACCATTGATTGGCCATCCATGGAGAAACTCTTCATTGAGCATAGAACATAATATTAGTACAAAATGTGTACTCCAAGATGATATATAAATTATGCGCAGAAATTTAAAATGCAGCTTATGGTTACAAGTGTAGATGATAATATAAAGTACCTGAAGAACTGTGGAGCCAAACACCATATTGAAATGAGCACAGAGATCATGTATTACACCCAAGGTCTCCAGTTTAGGCGCAGAGAGGATGGTTATTTGCAACGGTGAATAACTAGAATCAAGGATCAACCTTTGAAGTGAAGGGGCATCTTGGATGTTGAGCTGCCTTCCATCAAAAGAAATTCCAATTCTTACAAGGTTAGGCGACTTTATTTGGAGACAACCGATTCTAACTGTGAAAACAAGCACCAAGCACTCCAGCGCAGGGCAACTGGAGTGGATGATGATGTGCAATGAGGCCTCCGATATACGAACCTGCATAAGTGAAAGTTTCTTGAGAAATGGGAGTCGAAGGTTTAGTACCAGATTGTCTGGTAGGTAGCACTCCACAAAGGTGGCGGTGTGGGGAGAGGATGAAAACCCCGAGATGGACATCGGTGCTGAGGGCACAAGTTCATGGCGTTCGATATGTGGTATGTGATTTCCAGGGGAATAGTAGAACTCAAGCAGCTGTAGTTCTGTGAATTAAGGGGATTCCAGCCAGGCGTCCATCGTGCAGGGAATGGTATGCTTGCTCAGGTAGCATGACAGGATGCAGAGGCTTTGAACGGAGCCCTTGTGGGAGGAGATGATGGCTCCGGGGATTTCAAAATCATTGAAGAGAGATAGCTGACGGCAATCGAGATTAAGGGGAACGACGCGCCATAGAGGGCGCCACTGAACTAAGAGGACTTGGGTGCGGCAGCAATCCTTGGTGGGGAGAAGCGAGATGATCTCCCCAAGGATGGCGTCCGGGAGATCGCTGATGCAGACCACCCGAGATTCTACGAGTTCCTGGGATCCGGTGGGGGCGGGGTCGCCGCTTCTCCCCGCGCTGTCGAGTGCGGGATCTACAACAGGCGTCGCCACTGGCGGGAGCCTCATCTTCTTGGCGTTGGGGTCAGCCGACTCCATTTTCCTCGAGGGCGTCGTGTCGCGCTCACAGATTTGAGCAGAGTAACGAATGACGAGCCTAGTTGTAGTGCGAGCGAAGAAGAAGGGGAGCTGGGGGTTTTCTGTAGGAGTGAGGAAGAAGGAGAGCTGGGGTTTTCTGTAGGAGTGAGGTGAGGAATTTGGGGGTACGAGTGGAGCGAGCTGACGTGAGGTGGGTGGGAGCGAGGAGGAAGA